>NC_142795.1:66194569-66339310 GCF_049724085.1 Artemia sp. Qi Xiang Cuo | reverse complement strand
CTATCTTCTATGGAAAAATTTAGAACTGAACTTTAAATTTTTTATGTCTTGGTAAACTTAAAACTGTAATGGAAGCTTTTTATTTTCTCTGGAGAAATTAGAATTGAATTGTGTTCTTTGGTAAAATTCAGAAGAGAACAAGAACTTTTCTATCTTCTATGAAAAAATTTGGAACAGTATTTTAAATTTTTTCATCTGTTTGAGAAAAATCTAAACTGAAGTGGAAAATTTTTATATTATTTTTGAAAAATAGAAATGATCAATAACTTGTTTCATTTTCATTGAGAAAATTCAAAATTGAAGTTGAACTTTTCTTCACTTCGTTGAGAAAATTTAAAATTGAAGTGAAACTTTTAATCTTCATAGAAAATAATCACAATCATATTATAACTTTTTCCTATCTTCTATGTAGAAATTTAGAACTGAACTTTAAATTTTTTATGTCATGGCGAATTTAAAACTGAAGTGGCAGCTTTTTATTTTCTCTGGAGAAATTAGAATTGTATTGTGTTCTTTGGTAAAATTCAGAAGAGAGCTTGAATATTCACGATCAAAGTATAACTTTTCCAATATTCTATGAAAAATTTGGAACAGAACTTCAAATTTCTTTCATCTCTATGTGAAAAGTCAGAACTGAATTTAAGAAAAATTTAGAATTAAATTGAAACTTTTTATCTTCATGGAAAATAATCACTATCATACTATAACTTTTCCTATCTTCTACAGAAAAATTTAGAACAGAACTTTAAATTTCTTTATGTCTTGGTGAACTTAAAACTGAAGTGGAAGCTTTTTATTTTCTCTGGAGAAATTAGAATTGAATTGTGTTTGTTGGTAAAATTTAGAAGAGAACTTGAACTTTTCTATCTTCTATGAAAAATTTGGAATAGTATCTTAAAATTTTTCATCTCTTTGAGAAAAATCTGAACTGAAGTGGAAAATTTTTATATTATCTTGGGAAAATAGAATTGATCGAAGAACTTATTTCATTTTCACTGAGAAAATTCAGAATCGAAGTTGAACTTTTCTTCTTCCGAGAAAATATATTGAACAGAACTTTAAATTTTTTCATCTCTTTGAGAAAGGTTGGAACTGAATATAAGAAATTTTAGAATTAAAGTGAAACTTTTTATCTTCATAAAAAATAATCAGTATCATAGTATAACTAGTCCTATCTTCTATGGAAAAATTTAGAACTGAACTTTAAATTTTTTATGTCTTGGTAAACTTAAAACTGTAATGGAAGCTTTTTATTTTCTCTGGAGAAATTAGAATTGAATTGTGTTCTTTGGTAAAATTCAGAAGAGAACAAGAACTTTTCTATCTTCTATGAAAAATTTGGAACAGTATTTTAAATTTTTTCATCTGTTTGAGAAAAATCTAAACTGAAGTGGAAAATTTATATATTATTTTGGGAAAATAGAATTGATCAATAACTTATTTCATTTTAATTGAGAAAATTCAGAATCGAAGTTGAACTTTTCTTCACTTCTTTGAGAAAATTTAAAATTGAAATGAAACTTTTTATCTTCATAGAAAATAATCACAATCATATTATAACTTGTCCTATCTTCTATGTATAAATTTAGAACGGAACTTTAAATTTTTTATGTCGTGGCGAACTTAAAACTAAAGTGGCAGCTTTTTATTTTCTCTGGAGAAATTAGAATTGAATTGTGTTCTTTGGTAAAATTCAGAAGAGAACTTGAATATTCACGATCAAAGTATAACTTTTCCAATATTATATGAAAAATTTGGAACAGAACTTTAAATTTCTTTCATCTCTATGTGAAAAGTCGGAACTGAATTTAAGAAAATTTAGAATTAAAGTGAAACTTTTTATCTTCATGGAAAATAATCACAATCATAGTATAACTTTTCCTATCTTCTATGTAAAAATTTAGAATTGAACTTTAAATTTTTATGTCGTTGTGAACTTAAAAGTGATATGGATATTTTTTATTTTCTCTCGATAAAGTAGAAATTAATTATGTTCTTAGGTAAAATTCAGAAGAGAACAATAAATTTTCTATCTCCTACGAAAAATTTGGAACAGAGTTTTAGTTTTTTTCATGCGTGTGAGAGAAATATAAACTGACGTATAAAATGTCTATATTATTTTTGGAAAATAGAAATGATCAATAGCTTATTTCATTTTCATTGAGAAAATTCAGAATCGAAGTTGAACTTTTCTTCACTTCTTTGAGAAAATTTAAAATTGAAGTGAAACTTTTAATCTTCATAGAAAATAATCACAATCATATTATAACTTTTCTTATCTTCTATATAGAAATTTAGAACTGAGCTTTAAATTTTTTATGTCATGGCGAACTTAAAACTGAAGTGGCAGCTTTTTATTTTCTCTGGAGAAATTAGAATTGAATTGTGTTCTTTGGTGAAATTCATAAGAGAACTTGAATATTCACGATCAAAGTATAACTTTTCCAATATTCTATGAAAAATTTGGAACAGAACTTTAAATTTCTTTCATCTCTATGTGAAAAGTCGGAACTGAATTTAAGAAAATTTAGAATTAAATTGAAACTTTTTATCTTCATGGAAAATAATCACTATCATAGTATAACTTTTCCTATCTTCTACAGAAAAATTTAGAACAGAACTTTAAATTTTTTATGTCTTGGTGAACTTAAAACTGAAGTGGAAGCTTTTATTTTCTCTGGAGAAATTAGAACTGAATTGGGTTTGTTGGTAAAATTTAGAAGAGAACTTGAACTTTTCTATCTTCTATGAAAAATTTGGAATAGTATTTTAAATTTTTCATCTCTTTGAGAAAAATCTGAACTGAATTGAAAAAATTTTATATTATTTTGTTGAAATAGAATTGAACAAGAACTTATTTAGTTTTCTCTGATAAAATTCAGAATTGAAGTTTAAATTTTCTTCTTCCCATACAATATATTGAAAATAACTTAAAATTTTTTCATCTCTTTGAGAAAGGATCGAACTGACTTTAAGAAATTTTAGAATTAAAGTGTAATTTTTTATCTTCATGGAAAATAATCACTATCATAGTATAACTATTCCTATCTTCTATGGAAAAATTTAGAAATGAACTTTAAATTTCTTATGTCTTGGTAAACTTAAAACTGTGATGGAAGCTTTTTATTTTATCTGGAGAAATTAGAATTGAATTGTGTTCTTTGGTAAAATTCATATTAGAACTTGATCTTTTCTATCTTCTAAGAAAAATTTGGAACAATATTTTAAATTTTTTCATCTCTTTGAGAAAAATCTGAATTGAAGTGTAAAATTTTATATTATTTTGGGAAAATAGAATTGATCAATAACTTATTTCATTTTCATTGAGAAAATTCAGAATCGAAGTTGAACTTTTCTTCTTCCGGGAGAAATATTTGGAACAGAACTTTAAATTTTTTCATCTCTTTGAGAATGGTCGGAATTGAATTTAAGGAAATTTAGAATTAAAGTGAAATTTTTTATCTTCATAGAAAATAATCACAATCATAGTATAACTTTTCCTATCTTCTACGGAAAAATTTAGAAGTGAACTTTAATTTTCTTATGTCTTGGGATTTTTCTTGTTCCGGGGAAAATATTTGGAATAGAACTTTAAATTTGACTCTTTGAGAAAGGTCGGAATTGAATTCAATAAAATTTTGAATTAAAGTGAAACTTTTTATCTTCATGGGAAATAATCACTATCATAGTATAACTTTTCCTATCTTCTACGGAAAAATTTAGAAGTGAACTTTAAATTTTTTATTTCTTGGTGAACTTAAAAGTGAAGAGTAAGCTTTTTATTTTTTCTGGTGAAATTAGAATTGAATTGTGTTCTTTGGTAAAATTCAGAATAGAACTTGAACTTTTCTCTCTTCTATGAAAAATTGAGCCTGCTAGTAGTATCATTATCTCTAAAATGATTTTTCTTACATCTCTGACCTTTTTAATAGATATTCTGAACGTTTGACGTTCTAGCATACCCTAAAAATAATGAACACTTAACAAAATAATACATAAGATATTTTTAATGAAATAAGGACATGTAGAATATTGATATAAAAATATGTTAAATACATTATTATACATTATTAGTACACTTGCGCTTCACTTTCCGTCAATTCATCTTTATATTCATTGATGATATTGTCTGATAATGTCCTTTTTATTCTGCCTGCGATTTCACTGTCTATTGTCACATTATTTTTACATAGATAGCAGTTTTAGCACATTGACATGATATGATTTATGATGTTGATGCAGCTGTATGCTTGTCTTCTTTTTCCTTTTGCTTTCATTCGAATGCTAACACCGGAAGAATTGCGATAAGATCTATCAACGGCTAACATGCTACCAGAACCATTAGCTAGAAGTTGTCCCTCTTCATCAACTACTATTTTTAAGTTGGCATTCTCTTTGACTACTAATTTCTCTGGTAATGTTACTCTTGCATATCCACCACTTGCATGATGGAAATTCTTGGGTACACCAAAGGAATTTAACTCCTCACTGGCATGACATCGTATGCATACATTGCCAATAAGATCTCCACTTGCACTCGTTTTATAGTTCAGGTATTTCTCCTTGTCAGCGTTCAACACGACAATGATTTTTTCATGTGCACCTACTTTCGTCGAATAATTCATCTTCACTTTTTACAGATATGAAATGTGTGTTGATCCTTCCACTGCGTAAAAAATACTGATTTAATGCATGCAATAAACTCGGTAGTGTCGATAACCTGCCATAGAGTACCAGTGGAAAAGCCGCGTCGTGTCCATGAACAAGCACAGAGTATGACTGGTAGAGCCGTAAGCATATTTCATGTCATTTTAAAATACATAAAAAGTAAAAAAAATATACCATGTTAAAAAATTAAAGAAAGTATTTACGAATTGGGGAGGGGACTCTTTGAGGTTGGAAAATGGGTTTAGGAATGACATTATGAATGGAGCTTGTTCAGAAAAGATATAATAAAGCCATAAAAAAGTATTAAAAAAATGGAGAGGGGACTCTTTGGGGGCCCAGGAAGGGTGTTTGGGGGACCCTTGGGGGAGGGTGCCCTTCTGTGTCTCAATGCACAAAAAATATTAAAAAAATGGGGAGGGGGAGGGGAGGGGAGGGGAGGGGGAGGGGGATTGTGGGGAGGGGGAGGGGGTTGTGAGGAGGGGGAGGAGAGGGAGGGGAGGGTGGGGTGCCCTTTGGGAGCCTGGGGGACCTTTGGGGACCGGTGGGGGGCCTTTGGGGGTCCTGGGGGCCGGTTGAGAGCCTGGGGGACATTTGGAGACCGGGTGAAGGTCTTTGGGACCCCGGTGGTCTTTTGGGAGCTCGGTGTGCCTTTGGGGGCCCCGGGGTGGGCCTTTGAGGGTCTGGGGAGCCCTTTGGGAGCCTGGGGGGCCTTTGGGGACCGGGGGACCTTTGAGGACCGGGGGAGGGCCATTGGGGGCCGGGGGGCCCTTGGGGGGGTCGGGGGGCCCTTTGAGGACCTGTGGTGGGCCTTTGAGGGTCTGAGGAGGGCGTTTGGAGGGTTGGGGCTCTATGGGAGCTTGGGGGACCTTTGAGTACCGGGGGCTTCCTTCGGGGTTGGGGTGGGGGATCGGAACCCTTTGGGGTTGGGGTAGAGGACCTCACAACACTGTTCAAATGGAACTTGTGTATTATAACGACCACAGAGTTTCACCCTCAAATTCACTTCTAAAACCTTTCCTAAAATCTTCTTTCAAAATGTCTCTAACTGTTTCGCCGAAATAATCCCATAAAATGGATAGAACGGTTTCGCCCAAATAAACCCTAAACGTAATTTCAGCGTGTTCCTTTTGTTTGGCATCTCTGCGCTAACGCATTTCAAATTTCTAGGAAACCCTTTCCTACGTTAATCTCTTCATCTCATAAATTTTCCTAGCTAAACTATTAGGGTTTCGCTAGAATATCAATTTATCTCTCCGACTTAAAGCTCCGTGAAGCCGTATTTAAAAATAGAATTTATATCTCTTTAGACTCCCGCATAATTCCAAGATAACAAGTGATGTCAATTATAATTCCTGACACTAAAGATCAATGAAACCCTATTTAAAAATAGAATATTAATTTTTCTCTCTGACCTAAAGAATGTTTATCCCTCAGACCTAAGATTAAAGAAGCCTTAATGTTTCTTAATTCTCCCCTTCGTGAATCAATAATTTCCCCTAGCGATTATGTAAATCAAATTCACAGGTGCTACTCGTGACAAGACCACGTGGTTTATGGTTTTCCAAGTGAGAAAGTTCCTGTTTTTTCATTCTCACTGAGAAAACCATAAAACAGACATGAATTGCTGTTGACATCCATAAATGTGATAAAGTTCCTGTTTTTTCATTCTCAGTGAGAAAACCATATAACAGACATGAACAAAGTTCCTGTTTTTCAAATTCTCACTGACAAAAACCATTAAACATCCATGAAAAACATCAAATAAATCGACCAACACACATAACCATCCAAGAAAACATACATAAATGTGACAAAATTCCTGTTTTTTCAAATTCTCATTGACAAAAACCATAAACCACGTGGTTCTCGTGCCAATATATGGTGTTAAAAAAAGTTGTAGGTGGCAGCAGGGGTGAGGGTTCGGAGTAGCACCTCCCTCTTTACTGATTGTTCGCCTAAAATTTTTTCTTCTTCAATTTTTTTTTAATTTGGCACACATTACTGCCAAAAATTGCAATAGCTCATATGGAAGTCTTTTCAACACAGTCTTTTCGGTTTTTTTCTAAGTTTTTAAGATACTTCTGGTGTTTAAATTCCTCTTTTTCCCGTTCCTTAGCACTTTTCAACGAAACTAAAAAAAAAAGAAATCAAAGTTTGAAATTTAGAAACATTGTTTTCCACAGGGGGGAAGGGTACTTTCCGTGAGGGTATTTTCTAAGAAGGGGGTATTTTCTGCGGGGGTTACTTTCCGTGGGGGTATTTTTCGTGAGGGGGACATTTTTCGGGAGGAATTTTCCGAGTTGGGGTATTTTCTGGGGGATTAAACACCCCCCCCCTCCATTCACTATATTCATTTATGTTATTTTACTTCGTTCATGACCGTATATTTGGCTTTAAAATACACTTATTTATCTATCTATCTAATATGCAGAATAATTGTACCAAACATATTTTACATGCAGATCCGCAATACTTTACTCCGCCCCCTCTATAATGTGCAGATCTATAGCCCAAATTTATTTCTAAAGAAACGAAGAAACTAACAAAAAAAAACCGGGTGTCTTCTTGAATTTTACACAGCGTAAACTTGAGTGAGTGGCGCATAATACACAAGTACCGAACTTCCTTCCCCCTACGGAAATTAAAAAAATAAAACTCAAATAAAATTATCAAATTTGGAAAGCCTTATTTTCCACGGGGGGTATTTACCAGATGGGGGGGGGGGCTCCGGAGGGAGGGTACTTTTCGGGGGTAATCACCGGGGGGGGAGGGTAAACACCTAGAACCATATATATATATATATATATATATATATATATATATATATATATATATATATATATATATATATATATATATATATATATATATATATATATATATATATATATATATATATATATATATATATATATATATATATATATATATATATATATATATATATATATATATATATATATATATATTTATATATTACAGCCCTACCTCCCAAAAAAATAGACTTCCTGTTGTCTTTAAGTTACCTGTTGTGGGTCTACATGGACACCCATCATGCTATAATTCAATTTCTCTGTTAGATTGAAACAAACACAAAATAAAAGTGTAAAATTAAAAGCAATACAATTTTGATAGGGAAATTTAGAAAGAGTGTCTGAGAATCATTCCATTAAAAAATAATCTTTTCAAAATTCTAATTCAGGTTTAACGGCCTACGAAACAAGTAATTCTTGTTTCTTTTCAAAGCAGCCTGCATTGAATATAAAAACTGGAAGCGATAACTTTGGCATTATCCAGGTAATTTCGAAACCCAGAGATCGAGCCCGGCAGTGTCACCACACTGCAGGGCTGACCCAGAGACCTTAGTATTCAAGAAGCGTCGTTAATCCGCTTATAGATTTTATCCGGCGGTGGCGCAGTGGGTTTGACCTCATCCTGGTAATTTCGGGATCCAAAGACCAAACCCAGCTGCCGCAACACACTGCAGGGCCAACACAGGGACCTTAGTAGTCAAGAATTGTCGTTAATCTGATGAATTGTATACATTATCCAGCTATGAAAATCTGATTACTTACTTACTTCATCCAGCTATTATTTTCCACTGCAAACAGTAGAGACCAAAAGTAAATAAGATAAAAAAAAATCAATTCCTATAGTCTAAAGAAAGTAAATGAATATTTTACAGAAAGAAAGCAGAAATTTTAAGGGAAGTAGTAGAGGCATGTGAGTGAAACTATTAGGAATCACCTCAAACAAAAAACCCTGAAAACGTCTGAAAGTTTCAATCACCTAATTCAACTACTTTCTCTAAAACTATTAAAGAGTTAGTCCGAAAAGTGATTTTTCACTAATTGTTAAAAGTAACGCACCTTACATCTCCTTCCAATGGCAGTTCTTTTAAGTGGAAATTAATATCCTGGGCTTTCATGAGCTCTTGCAGTTCGGTCAGGCTGCTCCCTTGCTCGTAGAGTAGAGCTACATTTTTCCATCCCCAGGACTTCACCAAATCATAGTATGCCTAAAAATAAATAGGTAGCGCAATGTGTTATAGAACACATAAAAAGGTCATTGCGAAATTACGACTTTTCATATCAAAAAAGGGAAGAAAAAAGACACGGGTAAGGCAAGTAGAGTTTACTTACTAAAGCAAACATGGATAGTGACTTTAAGAAAAATTAAAGAGAGGGTAGTTCAAGGCAAAATTCAATCTGAATACACAAGCCATCGACGCATAAAATTTTCTTGCAATAGAATACAGTAGAACTTACTTTACCATTAGCTAAATACTTGTATTAAATTTAAAAAAAAAAGATTTCGTACAAAACAAGCATTTTGCTGTAAATAAGCTGGGTCACTACTAACTGCTAAAATTAAATGCAGTTACATTCCCCAAGTCAAATCAATGACTTTGGGCTTATAAATTTGGATAATGGGCTTATAAAGGATTCACACAAAGGATCAAACAATTCGTGGTAATGAACTACATAGTAAGAGCGACCTGGCTCAATATTAACCAAAACTCTAAAAAACGGAATTTTGATACCAACAGATACACCAAAAGAATCTGATTTTTATGCTGATTTGGAATATATAAGTTTCGTCAAGTTTAATATTACCCATAAAAATTTAAGAGCCTGAGAAAATTTGGCTTGTTTTGAAAAAGGGGGAAGCAACCCCTAAAAGTCATAGACTATTAATGAAAATCACACCATCAGATTCAGCGTATAAGAGAGCCTTACTGTCGAGGTTTCAAGATCCTATCTGCAAAAATGTGGAATTCTGATTTTTTTTTTGCCAGAAGAAAGATCACTGATGCGTCTTCATTTGTTTGTTTGTTTTTCTTTTCCCCAGGGGTAATCGTATCGACCCAGTGGTCCCAGAATGTAGCAAGAGGGCTCATTTGAACGGGAATATTTAAAGTGAAAGTGCATTTTAATTAAAAAATAAAATTTAACTAAATTAAAAACTTTTTTAACTAAAACTGCATTGTTATTGCCAATCTTGATGAATGCCAGCTATGCTAACCACTAGTATGCTTACCATTGTACCATCGGAGACTTATGAAAAATAAGTTACATATAAGACATGATAATAAATTCGTTAATCAAACAGTTCGTGGTAACGAAAGTAAGGAGCGACCCGACTCAATGGTAACCGAAACTCTAAAAACCGGAATTTTGGTACCAATAGATACATCAAAAGAATCAGATTTTAATTTTGATTTCAAATATAAACGTTTCATCAAGTTTAATCTTACCCATCAAAAGTTACGCGCCTGAGAAAATTTGGCTGATTTTCGAAAAAAGGGGGAAAGACCACCTAAAAGTTATAGAACCTTAATGAAATTCACATTATCATATTCAGCGTATCAGAGAACCCTACTGTTGAGGTTTCAAGCTCCTATCTACAAAAATGTGGAATTTTGCATTTTTTTGCCAGAAGAAAGATCACGGGTGCTTGTTTATTTGTTGTTGTTTTTTTTTTCCCAGGGGTAATCGTATTGACCCAGTGGTCCTAGAATATCGTAAGAGGGCTCATTGGAACTGAAATTAAAAGTTCTAGTTCCCTTTTCAAGCGACCAAAAAAAAAATCGAGGGCAACTAGGCCCCACGCTCATTTTTTTCTCAAAGTCACCCAATTAAAATTTTGAGATAGCCATTTGGTTTAGCATAGTCGAAAATCTAATAAATATGTCTTTTAGGATGACTTAATTCCCCACAGTTCCCAGGGGAAGGGCTGCAAGTTATGAACTTTGCCCATTGCTTGCATATTGTATTGGTTATTGGGAAGTATACAGACATTTTCAGGAAGTATTTTTTTTGGTGGGGGGGGAAGGGGGCTGGAGGAGGGGGTTACTCGGGAGAATCTTTCCGTGGAGGATGTTTCTTTGGGGTAAGGGACATTTCTATGAAGGGGGCGCCGGATTTCCAAGCATTATTTAAAAAACGATCAGAAATTAAATTTAAAAAAACACAAGTTTTTTCAACTGAAAGTAAGAAGCAACATGATAACTTAAAACGAAAAGAAATTATAACGTAGATGAGGGGGTTCCCCCCAAAGTCAATAATTCGCGCTTTACGCTATAGTTTTTTTTAGTGCTTTAAAAAGATCTATCTATTCTAATTATACTGCATTTGGTATTAAAGGGTTTTTTAATTAAAAAAATTTTTAACTTTTAACGTAAAGAGCGTGGTATTGACTAAGGGGAGAACCCCATCATATACGTAATAACATACACGTAATAAAAAAAAATAATAAAAAAACAAGCGATACGGCTAAATAGTAAGCGAAACTTTTAAAAACAGAACATTGACGTCAATAAATGTATCAAAAGAATGGGCTTATAATGCTGATTCTAAATATATAAATTTTGTTAAGTTTAGTATTACTCATCAAAGGCTACGAGCCAGAGAAAAACTTACCTGATTTTTTAAAGAGGGGGAAAACATCCCCTAAAAGTGAAAAAAATTTAATGAAAATCACTGTTAGATTCAGTGTATCAGAAAACCATATAACATAGGTTTCAAGCTCATATCTGCAAAAATCTGCAACTTCGTATTTTTTTTCCAGAAGAAAAATATACGAATATATAAGTTCGTTACGTAAGTTAATTTGTAAATTACATCAGAACCAAATTTAGAGACGGCCATTTAGCAAAAGAAAAGTAAAATTTTTATGCAAATTTTGTTTACTTATTCAATGACGGCGAGGCAAAATAAAAGCTGCATTAACTAAAAAAACGATCAGAAATTAAATAAAAAAAAACAAGTTTTTTAAACTGAAAGTAAGGAGCGACATTAAAACTTAAAACGAACAGAAATTATTCTGTATATGAAAGGGGCTGTCCCCTCCCAACGCCTCGCTCTTTACGCTAAAATTGGACTCTGTCTCACAACTTTATTTTATTAAACAACACAAAACTTTAGCGTAAAGAGCAAGGCGTTGAGGAGGGGACAACCCCTTTTATCTTCGGAACAATTCCTGTTCGTTTTAAGTTTTAATGTCGCTCCTTACTTTCAGTTTAAAAAACTTGTTTTTTTTGTTTAATTATAGTATAGAACGAAGATAAAGTTATTATGATCATATTGAAAAGGTTACTGTTTACAATATGTTGAAAAGATACAAAGGGACTGATTTTTCTCGTATAACCATATATGAGATATATTTATTTTATTTTTTACATTCATTCTATACAGGATTCAGGTGCTTTCAAACGTTAAAAAACATTTTTAAAAAATATTAATTTTTTGGGAATAAAGGTATTTAAACAGTAAAATTGCATTGACGTTTGAAGCTTTCAAAATATAACTATCAAATAGGCCAACATTCAAGGTCAAATCTACAGGAGCATCGACCTACAAATAAGTTGTTTGCAAACTTTTATATTGCTTATAAAATTAAAGGTTTTCAAAATTATATTTTAGAGAGTGAATTTAAATTTCTATCGCGAACATGAATTCCGCAAAATCTTATGGGTCTGACCCTCAAAAAATGTCAGCACGAGGTAATACTGCGAGTCTGATTCTTAAATATAGAAAGTTAAAAAGGACCTGCTATAAAAAAAAATATATAAAAAAAATTACGCCAAGGAAATGTAAAATTTACCACAACATTCAGTTCTTTCGCAGCCAATATCAAGAGCTACGGTTATGACCTGCCAAATTAATTGATTTTGATACCGTATTCCTGAAAGAAAGAGCATGCAAGTAGGACTAAGAAATTAGTTCCCGGGATCCAGTCTTGACTTTCGATGGCCCAGCCTGATATACTAGGCTTAATTAATGATTATTACTTCTTTCTTTTGTCTCAGTTAGTGCGCTATAGCACACAACATTGGACTCAACTTCTTTTCGGTTTGTTTTAATACAGTAATGCTAATTGGCCAGAAAGTGAAAAAATGGACTTTATGCAGTTTAAGGTTGGACGGTTGATTCTTATATTCTTATATAAGGAATTATAGTTTACCATAAACCTATGCGCTCATATTCGCTTTAATTCACTATTATTCGTATGAAAATTTTGATATTACTACAGCCTTTTTATGCCTTTTTATGGTTCAACATATCTTGCTTTCTTTTTCAGGCCAAAATTCTAGTTTTCCTCTTTTAAAATTCTAGTTTTTCTCTTTTTTTTCAATCTTCCAATCTTTTTTCTCTTCCGGTTGAATCAATAATACTTTCCAGGTACTTAAGGAGGAATTTACTTAGGGGGAAGGGGTAAAAAATTTTGCAAGGCCAAGGAATTTCAACAATTCTGATGGAGTACAGGCCCGAATGCCCTTACCCTTGGAACTTCAGACGTACTAGATACATCACCCTGTATTTTAATAGATGCCATAAAGGTAGCCTATTATCATCTATGCAAATAAGGAGTTTAACCTTATAAAAAAAACAAAAAAAAATATATTAAATAAAAAAACTTTTCACCGTAGAATATACTTATTCACATCTCAGCAATAAAGAACAACTATCAGACAGAAGACATTCTTTTAATTTGCTTACATGGAAGGAGTAGAGGAGATAGGATTGGCTAAGAGAGCAACAATATTCCACGGTGGGATACAACTCAATAAAAACCCTATTTTTATCATATCTTGGGATAATTTGCTCTTTATGCATAAATTTTATGATTTTCTAAACTCAGGGGTAATCTCTAACTATGGTAATAAGCGAACAATAGATCAAAGGTACCTTGCTCAAAGTTTCTGGATGCGGGTAGAGATTCACAGCAAAGTCATCTCGATATCGCTTCGTTTTTCGGTCATAACGAGTTTCAACGTGAGGTAATTCGAATGCATCACATAGGGATTGAATGTGCGTAGCTGTATCTGAAGAAGGACCAAACACACCAACCAATCCATACCGAAGGAAATTGCATACTATATATAATGGAATATAAAATTAATTTTAATGCCCTAACAGTATATGCCAAAGAGGATACCAAACAGATTAGAGAGGAGACCAAAGACAACTTTGTACAATCTAAGAACAATAAAATATGCAGCTTTACCCAGATAAAATCCAAACGTCGATTAGAAAACCTGATTAATAGTAGTATTTGTATTTACTTATTTTCCATTGCTTTACACTCGACCGAAGATAAACGGCTAATTTTTACCTCGAGATATAGAAAAAGAAACTTTAAAAGACGCATCAAAATTTGTATATATTCATTTTTGTTACGTTTTTACAAGTCGAACAAACATTTGGGGGGGGGGAGGGTGCTTCGCGTTTTTTTTTCAGTTTTGCACAGTAAGCACATAACAGCACTAGTATTTAAAGCTGAAAAGTCTTTGTTGAAGAAAAGAAAAATAATTAAGAACTTTGAGGAAGACGAAAAGATGTAAGGATTTTTGTGTTCAGAAAGAGTACAATGACAGGAATGGTCTTAAGATGGCTACAACACAACGGTAGATTATTCTTGGTTCAAGTTTATACAATAGGAACAATCCTGTTTACACAAATTCATCCCTTATCATCTGATAAAAAGAGATTGAGTATATATATATATATATATATATATATATATATATATATATATATATATATATATATATATATATATATATATATATATATATATATATATATATATATATATATATATATATATATATATATATATATATATATATATTTATATATATGCAGAACATTGAACTGAAAGCACAAAACACACATACCTTTTTTAGATGCGGTGAAGCTGTCTCTTAGAGAAACTTGTTCAACTTGACCAAGAACACGAGTCCTAGGTAGAACATGTCTAGCACTATTGACTCGATCGACTGCGTATCGGAAAGCAATTTCTTCCATTGGATTTTCGGAGTCAAACAAACCAACTTCAAAATACAAAAACTGTCAATGAGTTTAGAATGCATTGACATTTTCTACAAAAAAAAGACGAAGAAAAAAGAATAATTTATCTCTGCACTTAATCTCGAACTTGGTCACCTTTTAATATTCCTTTTAGTACTCTATGTTAGCTATATCACACTAAACTAAACTCGTTCATTTCTATTCACTTATTGAACTTCAATAAACTTTTTACCTGGTCCATTATCCTATTGACAGTCTTATTTTTAATTAATTTCGCCAACTATGTTTATCATTTCTATCCTTGACCATTTTCTCAAAAGAACACTTGAGGCTCTGAATCAAACAGTTCGTGGTAAGAAACTGTGAGTAAGGAGCGACCCGGCTTACTAGTAACCGAAATTTAAAAAAAAAACGGAATTTTCATACCAATAGATACAGCAGAAGAATCAAATTTTTATGCTGAATTCAAATATATAAGTTTCTCCAAGTTTAGTCTTACCTATTAAAAGTTACTCGCCTGAGAAAATTTGCCTCATTTTCCAAAAAGGGGGGAAAAAACCCTAAAAGTCATAGAACTTCAATGAAAATCACACCATCATATTTAGCGTATCAGAAAACCCTACTAAAGAAGTTTCAAGCTCCTATCAGCAAAAATGTGGAATTTTGTATTTTTTGCCAGACGAAAGATCACGGATCCGTGTTTATATGTCGTATCGATCCAGTAGTCCTAGAATATCGTGAGAGGGCTCATTCGAACGGAAATTAAAAGCTCTAGTGCCATTTTTAAGTGACCAAAAAATTGGAGGGCAACTTGGCCCACTCCAGTAGACTAGGAAGTACTATATTGCCGGGACATATAGCAAATACCATGTTATTTGCTGGGACATATAGCAAATACCATGTTATTCTAACAGACATATAGGAAATATCATGTTATTCTGCGACGCCCCCGTACAAACAGTTTTTTTGTCTGTTAATTAGTTGAATAGGACATGGTTGAACAAATCATCAAACCTACTTGATCTAATGAAGTGGAACAGAAGCTCACCAAACTGAAAAGATAAATGCAATAATTAACAATTATTGGACAGGGTCAATATGCTTTTCATCTTTGGTATTATTTGATTCATTGACTGTTTGATCAATGACAGTAACGTTTGATAGATTTTTTTTACGTGAAATACTCTAGTTTCTTTTCTTAGTTTTGAAAACATTTTGGAAGAAACTAAATTTCAGTTGGAGGGGGGGGGCAAAATGAGGTGTGGGGGGAAAATTTGGTATGAGAGAGGCAGTTTTACCCAATTTACCATAGGAAATTAAGCTCCTCAACCCAGCCCCTTGCCACTTACTGGCAGGGGCGAATCCAGGGAGAGGGTGCGCTCGCCAACCCATATTCTTCTTCTTCTTCTTGCATGAGGGATTCAGTAGCACGAGGATTCAGTTGCATGGGAGTTCAGTTGTACAGGGTTTCGGTTATACAGGGGTTCACTTACATGGAGCGATTCAGTTGAACTAGGGGGGGGGATTTGCGATTTGGAGCAGATGGGATGATAGTGTACTGTATAATACAGAAGTGATATTTTAGGAGCGTATTGTCAATTTAACGAGAATGCTTCACTATAAATAAGGCTATAGTGTTTTACCGAACTTTCTAGGGCAGGGGTAACTATTTAGTTTAAATAATTCTAGGAGGAATTGAGTTTTATGGATGGTATGGAAAAAATGCTACTTGTTAAATATTCGGGTAAACATACGACTGCTTGAGAGTTCAGTTAAAGGAGAGTACAGTTACACGGAGGTTTAGTTAAATGGGGTCAAGTTGCATGGGGGTTCAGTAGCACGAGGGGTTCAGTTGCATGGGGGAGTTCAGAAGCTTGGGATTCAGTTACATGAGGGGGGGGGGTCGTTACCTGATTCTTTTATTCTAACTTAACTTGTAGGAATAGGACTTCATTCCATTGGCTAAATCCGTTTATTCATCTATAATGGTGAACAAAAAGACTAATAATTCTCCGTATTCTTCTTCTTCTTCGTGCATGAGGGATTCAGTAGCACGAGGATTCAGTTGCATGGGAGTTCAGTTGTACAGGGTTTCGGTTATACAGGGGTTCACTTACATGGAGCGATTCAGTTGAACTAGGGGGGGGGATTTGCGATTTGGAGGAGATGGGATGATAGTGTACTGTATAATACAGAAGTGATATTTCGGAGCGTATTGTCAATTTAACGAGAATGCTTCACTATAAATAAGGCTATCGTGTTTTACCGAACTTTCTAGGGCAGGGGTAACTATTTAGTTTAAATAATTCTAGGAGGAATTGAGTTTTATGGATGGTATGGAAAAAATGCTACTTGTTAAATATTTGGGTAAACATACGACTAAGAAATCTATTATTTGGGATGTGTGGGATTGCTATTTTTTTACTTTTCTGAGCTGGATTTCTTAGCCTTTCATAGGTGTGTATGATATTTTCTTTATATAACATAGCAGTGACTACATCAGATGGTTTTGTAGTGCAGTGAGTCGTTACTAGTAGTAGAATTTTCGTGTTTTTTTCAAGCCATTCATACTATATCTTAAATGCATTAAGATTTTTCATTTATAAAAAATAGCCGTGACTACATCTGATGGTTTTGTAGTGCAGTGACTTCTTACTAGTAGTTTTATTTTCGCGTTTTTTTTTTTGCAAGCCATTAATAATAAAACTTATTTGAATTATTATATTTTATTTATAAATCATATCCTTTACTAAATAATATGGTATGTTTATGCAGCAATTTGTTACTATTAGTATCAATTTATTGTTGTTTTTTTTTACAATTAAATAATAATATAAAGTAAATTCATTAAGATATTTTATTTATAAAAAATAACCATTACGACATAATAAGGTTTTGTAGTTCAGTGAGTTTTTAATAGTAGTAGTATTTTAGTTTTTTTTGCAAGCAATTCATAATATACCTTAAATGCATTCTGATATTTTCTTGATCAAACACAGCCGTGACTACATCAGATGGTTTTGTGATGCAGCGAGTTGTTACTAGTAGTAGCACTTTCGTGTTTTTTGCAAGCCATTCATAGTATACATTAAATTCTTTAAGATATTTTCTTGATAAAACATATCAATGACTACATCATATGGTTTTGTAGTGCAGTGAGTTGTTACTAGTAGTAGTATTTTCGTGTTTTTTGCAAGAAATTCATACTATACCTTAAATGAATTCAGATATTTTCTTTATAAAACATAGCCGTGACTACATCAGATGGTTTTTTGATGCAGTGAGTTGGTACTAGTAGTAGCACTTTAGCGGTTTTTCCAAGTCATTCATACTATAACTTAAATGCATTCAAATATATTCTTGATCAAACATAGTCGTGATCACATCAGAAGGTTTTGTAATGCAGTGAGTTGTTACTAATAGTAGTATTTTGGGGTTTTTTGCAAGACATTCATACTATACCTTAAATGCATTCAGATATTTTCTTTATCAATCATAGTTGTGATCACATCAGATGGTTTTGTAGTGCAGTGAGTTGTTACTAGTAGTAGTATTTTCGTGTTTTTTGCAAGCCATTCACACTATACCCTAAAATGCATTCAGATATTTTCTTTATAAAGCATAGTCGTGACTACATCAGATTTTTTTTTGATGCATTTTGTTTTTAATTTTATTATAAATTTGGTGTTTTTTTTTTGCAAGACATTCATAATATACCTTAAATTCATTAATATATTTTATTTATAAAACATATCCGTTACTAAATCAGTTGGTTTTTTAGTGCAGTGAGTTGTTACTAGTAGTAGCACTTTCGTGTTTTTTTTTTGCAAGCCATTCGTAATATACCTTAAATGCATTCAGATATATTATTGATCAAAAATAGTATTGACTACATCAGTCGTTTTTGTTTTTCTTTTGTTGTTCAGTGATTTGTTACAAGTAGTAGTATTTTAGTGTTTTTTTGCAAGCACTTCATACTATAAATTAAATGCATTCAGATATTTTCTTGATTCATTCTTATACCTAGATTTTCTCTAAGTTAACCTATCTATCCAATATATGATGTATGTAAATCCTTTTCTTATATATCCGATGTTTTAATAGACGTTCTCAGCGTTCGATATGCTATCGTACTCTAAAAATAATGAACAAATAACAATGTAAGGTATACTATATTTTTAATGAAATAATGTCATGTAGAATTGAACAACTTTAGACATTTTGAATCTGTTCCATAAAATGATTCTCCATGAACTCTCTTGATAGTATAGCTATTGTCTTCTCTTAGTTCATAATCAGTAGAATAATCATTATTCCATTTTGACTCAAACACAATTTTAATAGGTGTGTCATCGACAGGGTCAATATGCTTTTCGTCGTTGGTATTATTTGTATTCATTGACTGTTTGATCAATGGCAGTAACGATTGCTGGTACTTTGTTTTTCATCGATTCATCTTTATATTCCTTGGTGATATTTTCTGCCAATGCCCTTTTTATTTTTCTAGAAATTTCACTGTCTATTATCACACTATTTTTACACAGGTAACAGTTCCGGCACGTAGACAGGATATGGTCTATGATATTAGTAGAAGAGTAGGCCTTTCTTTTCGTCTTTGCTTTCATTAGAATGCTAATACCCAAAAGCTGACGATATGGTTTAACACTGGGTAACATGTTACCACAAGCACTAGCAAGAAGATGTCCCTCTTTAACAACTATTATTTTTATGTTGGCATTCTCTTTGAGTGTAATCATCTCCGGAGATCTCAATCTCGCATATCCACCGTCATAAGAGTTGAATTTTTTTGGTACTCCAAACAAATTCAATTCCTTACTGTCATGAAAACGCACGCATACGTATCCGATAGTACTACCACCTGTACTTATTTCATAGTTTAAATACTTCTCCATGTCAGCATTCAATGCTAAAATAACACTATCATGTGAACACACTTTCTTAAAATGCTTCATCTTCACTTTTTCAGAGATATTAGTTATGTGTTTATCGTTCCACTGTGTAAAAAATACTGATTTAATATTTACGATAAATTAGGTAGTGTCAATAACTGGCCATAGAGCAATAGTGGGAAAGCCACATCGTGTCTCAGGGACAAGCATAGAGTACAATTCATTCAAGAAATTATGAAAATATTTGTAAGCCAGTAATAAAAACGTTTTGAAACTACATGCTATTTGCATGCCTTTCCTTGGCACCTTTCCAAAAATGAGCGGGGATCCCCCACTGGTTCCTACACATTGCAAAAAGTGAGCAGTACGAAAAACTTGAAACCTTTCCAAACGAGCGGGGATTCCTCACTGATTCCTACACATTGCAAAATGTGAGCACTATGAAAACTCCACATTTTCAACCAGACCGGTTTTTTAGGGACCAATCAGGAGAGACATGCCTGAAATCGTGAATTAGAATATTTAATTAGCTGTTTTGGGTTTTCAGACATCATAGCTAGTTGAAACTCTAAATAAATATCTTCATTTTTAACCTTATTGCGTATAGTTTAAATAATTCCAGGAGTATGAAGTATTTTTCTACTTAACAACTACATTAATAGCTTCCAAGATGATAGGACAGTATGACACAGAATTTATCAGTTAACGAGAGTTAAATAACCCCCCTCGCAATGACTTCCAAGGGTTTTATGACTCCTCCCCACAATGACTTCAGATGGTTTTAAGACTCATCTCACTAGTCATAACTCCATTCAACCTTGAGTGAAGGTATAAAAGTTTGATGAAGTATTTCTCTGCTTAACAACTACATTAATAGCCTCCAAGATGATAGGACTGTTTGACACCGAATTTATCAGTTTGAAAAAATCATCTTGCGGTGTTCTATTCGAAGGTGCCTTTTTATTATTGTATATTGATCTCGAAGAAATTGACTGTTATCATTGGCTAGTGAACTCTAATCTGTTTGATTATGATAAAAGCTTGTGGCGTACTACATTACGTTATATAAACACACTGGGATTCTATGATAGAGTGATTACACCACTTAATAATACTGGTCAGGAACTGATAAATGTCTAGGAGGAACTCAGTGAAATTTGCAGCTTTTTCGGAGTTGAAGCGCTCTACGTAAAGGTCAATGTGCCTACAGATAAAGTTTTAATTCAAAAGTGTGACCCTAGGATTCCACTTTTCAATCTAGAAGCGTTTACGTGTCCTAAATTTGAAGGGGGCTATCACCGTCCTGAAGAGGAGGTTAGGTTCTTCGCACAGTGGATACCTAAGAACATACCTGATCGTGATAAATCCATAAGACATGTTAAAAACTATTCTATATCATGGGACCATCGTTTGTGGATGTTTAAGAGTGAACTCTAAGTACTATTTTTATGTAAACATTTGTTTTTGTTGTTTTTTTTTCTCAAAAAAAAAATCTGTTAATAAATTTAAGCAATAAAAATCTTTAAGCTTAACCCCTTCATGTTATTTAGAATAGTTATATTCCCCACTGGTTCCTACACATTGCAAAAAGTGAGCAGTACGAAAACTCCACGTTTTCAACAAGACTGGGTTTTTAGGGACCAATCAGGAGAGATACGCACAGTCGACATGGATTTATTTAATTTTTATATGTTTCTTTTAGACGATGTTAGGGGCCCACCCGTAACCCAACGTGTGCGGTTGTTTAATAGTGAACTCTAAGTAATCTTTCTATTTAAAAATTTGTTGTTGTTGTTTTTTTTTCTCAAAAAAAAAATATGTAAATAAATTTAAGCAAAAAATATATTTAAGATTAACCCCTTCATGTTCCTTACAATAGTTCTAGTCCCCAGTGTTTACTACACGTTGCAAAAAGTGATCAGTACGAAAAATCCACGTTTTCAACAAGACTGGTTGCTTAGGGACCAATCAGGAGAGATACGCAACGTCGACATAGCTTTATTTCATTTTTTTAAGGTTCATTTAGACGAGGTTACGTGCGCACACGTAACCTCGTTTTTAAATGAACTCGTACAAAAAATAATAATCTTTTAATACATTTAAGCGAAACATATCTTTAAGCTTAACCCCATCATGTTCCTTAGTATAGTTCTAGTCCCATCGGTTTCCGACACATTACAAAAAGTGAGCAGTACGAAACATCCTCGTTTTCAACAAAGCTGGTGTCTTAGGGACCAATCCTGACAGATATAGCAAAGTCGACATAGCTTTATTTCATTTTTTTTAAGGTTCATTTAGACGAGGTTACGTGCGCGCACGTAACCGCGTCAAAATTAACCTTAAAAAAATGAAAAAAAGCTATGTCGACTTTGCATATATCTCATGATTGGTCCCTAAAAAACCAGTCTTGTTGAAAACGTGGGGTTTTAGTAATGCTCACTTTTTGCAATGTGTAGGAACCAGTGGGGAATAGAACTATTCTAAAGAACATGAAGGGGTTAAGCTTAAAGATATTTATTGCTTAAATGTATTAACAGATTTTTTTTGAGAAAAAAAAAACAACAAAAACAAATTTTTACATAAAAATAGTACTTAGAGTTCACTCTTAAACATCCACAAACGATGGGTTACGTGTGCGCACGTAACCGCGTCTAAATGAACCTTAAAAAAATGAAATAAAGCTATGTCGACTTTGCATATCTCTCCTGATTGGTGCCTAAAAAAACAGTCTTGTTGAAAACGTGGAGTTTTCGTACTGCTCACATTTTGCAATGTGTAGGAATCAGTGAGGAATCCCCGCTCGTTTGGAAAGGTTTCAAGTTTTTCGTACTGCTCACTTTTTGCAATGTGTAGGAACCAGTGGGGGATACCCGCTAATTTTTGGAAGGGTGCCAAGGAAAGGCATGCAAATAGCATGTAGTTTCAAAACGTTTTTATTACTGGCTTACAAATATTTTCATAATTTCTTGAATTAATTGTACTCTATGCTTGTCCCTGAGACACGATGTGGCTTTCCCACTATTGCTCTATGGCCGGTTATCGACACTACCTAGTTTATTGCATGTATTAAATCATTATTTTTTACACAGTTGAATGATAAACACATAACTAATACCTATAAAAAGTAAAGTTGAAGCATTTTAAGAAAGTGTGTTCACATGATATTGTTATTTTAGCATTTAATATTGAAAAGTATAATTATTTAAACAATGAACTAGGTACAGGTGGTAGTACAATCGGATATGTATGCGTTCGTTGTCATGACAGTAAGGATTTGAATTTCTTTGGAGGACCAAAAAAATTCAACTCTTATGATGGTGGATATGCGAGATTGAGATCTCCGGAGATGATTACACTCAAAGAGAATGCCAACATAAAAATAATAGTTGATAAAGAGGGGCATCTTCTTGCTAGTGCTTGTGGTAACATGTTACCCAGTGTTAAACCATATCGTCAGGTTTCGGGTATTAGCATTCAAACGAAAGCAAAGACGAAAAGAAAGGCCTACTCTTCTACTAATATCATAAACCATATCCTGTCTACGTGCCGGAACTGTTACCTGTGTAAAAATAGTGTGATAATAGACAGTGAAATTTCTAGAAAAATAAAAAGGGCATTGGCAGAAAATATCACTAAGGATTATAAAGATGAATCGATGAAAAACAAAGTACCAGCAAACGTTACTGCCATTGATCAAACAGTGAATGAATCAAATAATACCAACGACGAAAAGAATATTGACCCTGTCGATGACACACCTATTAAAATTGTGTTTGAGTCAAAATTGAATAATGGTTATTCTACTGATTATGAACTAAGAGAAGACAATAGCTATACTATCAAGAGAGTTCATGGTGAAGCATTTTATGGAACAGATTCAAAATGTCCAAAGTTGTTCAATTCTACATGACATTATTTCATTAAAAATATATGATAACTTATATTGTTATGTGTTCATTATGTTTAGAGTACGCTAGCATATCGAACGTTTAGAATGTCTATTAAAACATCTGAGATGTAAGAAAAGGATTTACATACATAATATATTTGATAGATAGGTTAACTTAGAGAAAATCTAGGTATAAGAATGAATCAAGAAAATATCTGAAAGTATTTAAGGTATATTATTAATTTATTGCAAAAAAACACGAAAATACTAATACTAGTAACAACTCACTGCACTACAACTGCATCACAAAACCATCTGATGTAGTCACGACTATGTTTTATCAAGAAAATATCTGAATGCATTTAAGGTATAGTATGAATTGCTTGCAAAAAACACTAAAATACTACTACTAGTAACAGCTCACTGAACTACAAAACCATCTGATGTAGTCATGGCTATGTTTTATCAAGAAAATGTCTGAATGCATTTAAGGTATATTATTAATTTATTGCAAAAAAAAAACACGAAAGTTATACTACTATTAAAAACTAACAGCATAAAAAAACCCTCTGATGTATTAACAGCTATTTTTGGTAAAGAAAATATATGAATGCATTTAAGGTATAGTTTGACTGGCTTTCAAAAAAAACACGAAAATACTACTACTACTAGTAACAACTCACTGCACTACAAAACCATCTGATGTTATCACATCTATGATTGATAAAGAAAATATATGAATACTTTTAAGGTATAGTATGAATGGCTTGCAAAAAACCTGAAAATACTACTACTAGTAACAACTCACTGCATTACAAAACCTTCTGATGTGATCACGACTATGTTTGATCAAGAATATATTTGAATGCATTTAAGGTATAGTATGAATGACTTGGAAAAAACACGAAAGTGCTACTACTAGTAACAACTCACTGCATCACAAAACCATCTGATGTAGTCACGGCTATGTTTTATCAAGAAAATATCTGAATGCATTTAAGGTATAGTATGAATTGCTTGCAAAAAACACGAAAATACTACTACTAGTAACAACTCACTGCACTACAAAACCATATGATGTAGTCCTTTAAATGTTTTATAAATAATAGACCTGAATGCATTTAATTTATATTATGAACGTCTTGCAAAAAACACGAAAGTGCTACTGCTAGTAACGACTCACTGCATCACAAAACCATCTGATGTAGTCACGGCTTTGTTTGATCAAGAAAATATCAGAATGCATTTAACGTATAGTATGAATTTATTGCAAAAAACACGAAAATACTACTACTAGTAACAACTCACTGCACTACAAAACCATCTGATGTCGTCTTTTTTATGTTTTATCAATAAAATATCTTAATTCATTTAAGTTATAGTATGAATGGCTTGCAAAAAAAAACAAGAAAGTTCTACTACTAGAAACAACTCACTGCATCACAAAACAATCTGATGTAGTCACGGATATGTTTGATCAAGAAAATATCAGAATGCACTTAAGGTATAGTATGAATGGCTTACAAAAAAAAAAACGCGAAAATACTACTACTATTAACAATTCACTTCACTACAAAACCATCGGATGTAGTCACGGCTATGTTTTATAAATAAAATATATGAATGAATTTAAGATATATTATTAATTGCTTGCAAAAAACACGAAAATACTACTACTAGTAACTACTCACTGCACTACAAAACCATCTGATGTAGTCACTGCTATGTTATATCAAGAAAATATCATACACACCTATGAAAGGCTAAGAAATCCTGCTCAGAAAAGTAAAAAAAAAGCAACCCACACATCCCAAATCATAGATTTCTTAGTCGTATGTTTACCCGAATATTTAACAAGTAGCATTTTTTCCATATCATCCATAAAACTCAATTCCTCCTAGAATTATTTAAACTAAATAGTTACCCCTGCCCTAGAAAGTTCGGTAAAACACGATAGCCTTATTTATAGTGAAGCATTCTCGTTAAATTGACAATACGCTCCGAAATATCACTTCTGTGTTATACAGTACACTATCATCCCATCTCCTCCAAATCGCAAATCCCCCCCCCTAGTTCAACTGAATCGTTCCATGTAAGTGAACCCCTGTATAACCGAAACCCTGTACAACTGAACTCCCATGCAACTGAATCCTCGTGCTACTGAATCCCTCATGCAAGAAGAAGAAGAAGAATACGGAGAATTAATAGTCTTTTTGTTCACCATTATAGATGAATAAACGGATTTAGCCAATGGAATGAAGTCCTATTCCTACAAGTTAAGTTAGAATAAAAGAATAAGGTAACAATCCCCCCCCCTCATGTAACTGAATCCCAAGCTTCTGAACTCCCCCATGCAACAGAACCCCTCGTGCTACTGAACCACCATGCAACTTGACCCCACTTTACTAAACCTCCGTGTAACTGTACTCTCCTTTAACTGAACTCTCAAGCAGTCGTATGTTTACCAGAATATTTAACAAGTATCATTTTTTCCATACCATCCATAAAACTCAATTCCTCCTAGAATTATTTAAACTAAATATTTACCCCTGCCCTAGAAAGTTCGTTAAAACACGATAGCCTTAGTTACAGTGAAGCATTCTCGTTAAATTGACAATACGCTCAAAAATATCACTTCTGTATTATACAGTACACTCTCATCCCATCTCCTCCCAATCACACCTCCCCCCCCCCTCGTTCAACTGAATCGCTCCATATAAGTGAACCCCTGTATAACTGAAACCCTGTACAACTGAACTCCCATGCAACTGAATCCGCGTGCTACTGAATCCCTCATACAAGAAGAAGAAGAAGAATATGGGTTGGCGCGCGCACCCTCTCCCTGGATTCGCCCCTGCCAGTAAGTGGCATGGGGCTGGGTTGAGGAGCGTAATTTCCTATGGGACAGAGGGGACAACTGCCTCTCTCAGACCAAATTTTCACCCCAGACCTCATTTTGCCCCCCCCCCAACTGAAATTTAGTTTCTTCCAAAATGTTTTCAAAACTAAGAAAAGAAACTAGAGTATTTCACGTAAAAAAAATCTATCAAACGTTACTGTCATTGATCAAACAGTCAATGAATCAAATAATACCAAAGGTGAAAAGCATATTGACCCTGTCCAATAATTGTTAATTATTACATTTATCTTTTCAGTTTTGTGGGCTTCTGGTCCACTTCATTAGATCAAGTAGGTTTGATGATTTGTTCAACCATGTCCTATTCAACTAATTAACAGAAAAAAAAAGTGTTTGGTACGGGAGCGTCGTAGAATAACATGATATTTCCTATATGTCTGTTAGAATAACATGGTATTTGCTATATGTCCCAGCAAATAACATGGTATTTGCTATATGTCCCGGCAATATAGTACTTCCTAGTCTACTCACTCCCACGCTCATTTTTTCCCGAAGTCACTAATCAAAATTTTGAGATATCCATTTTGTTCAGTATAGTCGAAAATCTTGTTAATATGTCTTTGAGGATGACTTAATCCCCCACAGTTCCCGGGGAAGGGCTGCAAGTTATAAACTTTGCCCATTGTTTACATATAGTATTGAAAATTGGGAAGTATACAGGTGTTTTCAGGAGGAATTTTTTCTAGTGGGGGGTCGGAGTAGGGTTTACGGGGAAGGATCTTTCCATGGAGGATATTTCCTTGGGGAAAAGGAACATTTCCATGATTCCCAGCATTATTTAAAAAACGATCAGAAATTAAATAAAAAAACAAGTTTTTTTTTCAGTTGAAAATAAGGAGCAACATTAAAACTTAAAATGAACAGAAGCTATTAAATATATGAGGAGGGTTTCCCCCTCCTCAGCACCTCACTCCTTACACTAAAGCTTTATAGTACTTTTAAAAAAGCTTATTATTTTTCTAATTAAACGACTCTTGTGTTTCAGGAGTCGTTTTTTAAAGAATCGGGGCAAAATTCAGGCTTTAGAATAGAGCGAGGTGTTTAGGAGGGGGAAACCCCCCTCATATATGTAATAATTTCTGTTCGTTTTAAGCTTTATGTTGGTCCTTAAATTCAGTTCAGCTTTATGTTGGTCCTTACATTCAGTTGAAAATATTTATTTATTTATTTAATTTCTGATCGGGTTTCACTGCCATGATATTTAGCTTCACCTCCGCGGAAAATCCCCTTCCCCATGGAAATATTCTCTAGACAATTCAATCCCGGTGAAAATTTACCCCGAACAATTACCTTTAACATCTCCACGCGTCAAACTGAGTCGGCAAAGAGAAAGCAAGACGTTTTCGCCCCGTGGAAAAGCCCCAGTAGAAAATTCGTCTCCCATCTTCACCCGCAAACTGTACGCATAATTCCCAAAAACAAATACTATACGTAAGCAATGGGCAGATTTTATAACTTAAAGATCTTTCTCCTGGGGCTATGGGGGGGGGGGTAATGTTATCTCCAAAGGCATAGTTATTGAGCCTTTCAACTATACTAAACAAAATGGCTAATTCAAAATTTGTATCGACCGATCTTGGGAAAAAGCGGCGTGGGAGGGTGCCTAGTTACCCTCCAATCTTTTCTGTCACTTAAAAAGGGCACAAGAACTTTGATTTTCCGTTCAAATGAGTCGTCTTCCGATATTATAGGACCACTGGGTCGATACGATCGCCTCCTGGAAAAACAAACAAACAAATAAACACGCATCCGTGATTTTTCTTCAGGCAAAGAATACATAATCCCACATTTTTGCAGATAAGAGCTTTAAACCTCCATAGTCCATGGCCGGATCGACTAGGTACGGGGCCCGATTGCAATTTGTTTTGCGGGGCCCCTCTATATATTAAATCCGCATATTTTTTTTTTGTTCTTCATTTTCGTTTTTGAGTTGTTGTGATTCTTGCTGCCACTTATCTTTTAACTGCATATTTCTGTGTTCTTCAGTTTTGTTTTTGACTTGCTCTAATTGACGGTTTCGCTAATATTCTGACTACATATCTCTTCGGTCTTTGTTTTCGTTTATCGTTGCTTCAGACATTTTTTCAGTGTTTTTTACCTTAGTTGCTTGGATTGATCTTGTCACTTTTGGTGGTCTAGGTTGTTCATTATCACCTGTCATACATTTTTATTTCTCAGTTGGTTCTCTTGATCTTATCTCATTTGAAGGTCCAGTTTGTTCATTTTGAGCTTACAGTTTTGTCCCTTTTTGTTCTTTTATGTACTTATTTTGCGCTTACGGTAATATACATTTGTGTTCCCTAGATATTATGAACCTGCTGAAAATGCCTTTTGAAATTTACTTCACCAAATATGGGCATATGAATTTACATATTTCTAAATTTTTGTTCTGTAAATGCTTTTAAAACGGTATTAAGATATATTTTCCTTGTGTCTTTACTTACAATCAACATAATTGCTAAACTATTTAGTCAATCCTGATTTATCGTGCTTTCTTTTATTGCTTTTTTAGTTGTTTTTTTTTATTGATTTTAGCCTGGAAAATGATCCCTCTCCAGAAGCACCGCTTACTGACACTGTTAATAACATTTTGCAATTTCGAAAATCAATTGTTCATTTTGATGTCGGTGCGGGGCCCTTTCAAATGCGGGGCCCGATTGGGCCCAATCGCTCTTTTTCTGATCCTGTCTACAGTATGGTTCTCTGATACGCTGAATCGGATGGTGGAATTTCATTAAGATTCTTTGACTTCTAGGGGTTGTTTCACCCTTTTTCAAAAATAAGTCAAATTTTCTTAGGCACGTAGCATTTGATGTGTAACACTAAACTTAATGAAACTTAAATATTTGGAATAAGCAAAGACAATTCCTTACCACCAACTGTTGATTGTCGCTCTTAATTTCACCATAAAATCTTTTATTTGGTAACATCAAACAAAATAGTCTGCAAATTACATGCATTAAAATATCAAACTAAGATACACAAATTGACTGTGGTCATTTCAAAGGTGCACGAATTGACTGTGGTCATTTCAAAGGTGTTATGTTACGCATTAGCTATTTTACAAGAGAGCTGAAAAACCGGAAAACGCTCTTCGGGTTGCTCGTTGTTCTAACAAACCAGCTGTTCGAGCAAGGAATATGTATTTAGGGATCCAAGATTTAAAGTAAACGGACCCTTTCGAACTATTTCTGTGCAGAACAAATGATGGTTTAGCGTAAGTGGACAACACAAAAATTTGTCTGTTTCTTAAAAAACAAATAAGACACGAGAAAACATAGTGGGGAAAGTGGCGCCAATTCACTAAAATTTAAAGGGGGCAAAATACATATTTCAAAATATAAGGGAGTAGGGGGCGAATTTGCGATTTCTTTTCGATTTTCCCAGTGAGAATAGCCGAAAAAGCCGTTATCAATAAAATATCAAAATTTGGGGGGTCCATGCCCTCTGCCTCTCCCAATTGACGCCACTGAGTGGGCCAAAGATAAGGCGTCTCAGTGAAAAAAAAGCGTGTTTCCATGGACAAAATTTTACATAACACCTTTATTTATTAACCTAATGTCTTTATTTTAAAGTAATGAGAGTTTCGAATATACGGACAGAACAGAAATTTCTATTTCTTGAAACCCGAATAAGATAAAGGAAAACGCATTGGACCAACGCATAAGCGGCACAAAGTCGGCTATGAGGGGTTGCCCACTTTCTAATATCTGGTGTACATCTCGGAGCGCCACTTGTGCTGCACAGATGCACTATGCTTAGCACAGTTCTACCACGCTTGGCACGCCCCACTTTTTGCACATGATTTCATAAATCAAGCAACGCTTCGACCATAAATTAAAATTCTACCAAATTTTACATAATGCCTTTGGAATTACCACAAATGAAACAAACCGCACCCATACTTCTGGACAAATGAATCAATCAGCTGTATTGGAACAATACAGCTGCATCTAAATAACAAATATTAAAGAATTCAATACTTACGAATTCGGACGGAATCCGGTATTCCATTACTGGTATAAATAAAAACACTTAAAAACAAATAAAAACCGATAAAACGCATACTGATCAAAACATCGGAATGGAAATTACTTGTTTGTCTCCAGGAGGACCTGAAGATGCAACTCTGCATCCTAAAAATAACTTGGAAGGAACGATTCAAATATTTTAAATGCCATTCCTACAAAGCTCTTAACAGGGTCATAATTACAGTGATACATTTGATTAAACTCTACTAGACCAATAAAGATATAAAAGTATTTTATTAATAAATGGTACATAACTAATCACTTAAAAAAAAAATTCAATCTTAGACGGGAAGTCCCATAACCAATGAAACGAGAGTAATAATAGCTAACTACACGGTTTTATAATGTCAATTCTCAATACTTTAGTATTCAAAATATATATATATATATATATATATATATATATATATATATATATATATATATATATATATATATATATATATATATATATATATATATATAATATATATATATATATATATATATATATATATATATATATATGAATATATATATATATATATATATATATATATATATATATATATATATATATATATATATATATATATATATATATATATATATATATATATAAATTTAAATATACTCTGGTGTCGACAAAACCCCCCAGGGCCCGGGGACAGGCGTTGTAAGTTATGTCCTGGGGGCATCTATATCTGTCATCCTCCATCCGCACAATGTACCCTAGCCACCTCAACCTTTCTTTCATTATAGCCCTAGAAAGCGGTACTGAACCACATTTTTCGGACAGCCTACTGTTCGAAATACGGTCAGTCAGCCGGGTACCCAGAACAATCCTTAAGCAATTTCTCTGGAAAACATCTAGTAAATCTTCATCCGCTTTTCAGAGCACCTATACTTCAGAGCCATATTTGACAACTATCATCACTGTAGCTTCCAATATTCTAATATAGGTTTGCAGAATTATCAGCCTATTTTTCCAAACTTTTTTTAACTGTGAAAAAATACCCTGAGCCTTGGCTATTCTACTTTTAACATCTTCACTGCTCCCACCGTCTTTACTAATAATACTACCAATGGAAGGGAAGCTGCCCACCTAATCAATCTTTTGGTTACCCAACGTCTGCTTTTCATCTTCACTTATTCCTAGCTTTAGTGACTTAGTCTTTAACATTACTTTTCAAACCTATACTAGTACCTTGAACTCGCAAAACCTCTAAAAGTTCATTCATTTTGCTCACACTTTCATCTAGGATGCTTAAATCATCAGCATAATCTAAGTTCAGGAGACTTTTACTTCCCTTTTTGATTCCGTAGTCTTCCATTGCCTTTGCTGTGCTCTTTAAGACAAAATCCATCAAAATGATCCATATAAATAGGGATAGAACACAACCCTGCTTAACTCCTGATTAAATACAAAACCAGCTGCTAACCTCATTTCCTACCTTAACTGCAGCAGTGTTATTCTCGTATATAGCACTAATCACTTTAATGTATTTATCAACAGAATTGAACGCTTGCTCATAATCTATAAAACTGAGGACGAAAGGTGTTTGACAACTCAGGCACTTCTCAATTATTAGCCTCAGAGTGAGCATTTGGTCAACACTTCCTCTACCTTTTCTAAAGCCGCACTGTTCTTCTCTTAAAACTTTATCTATAGCATCTCTCATTCTAAAAAGTATCATATTACTAAGTAATTTGCTACCTACAGAGACCAGATTAATGCCTCAATAATTACCACACTTACTCTTATCATCTTTCTTATAAAGTGGCTTAATTAAGGTTTTCCTAAACTCTTAAGGTACTTCCCCTTTTTCAAAAATCATATTCGTAATCTTCAGTTACTTATTTCTAACCTCAGAGCCATCATATTTAAGAAACTCATTCACAACACTATTAGAACCCGGAGCCTTATTATTTTTTAATCCTCTTAGTACTGTCGCTAGTTTTTCCTTAAAAAACAAATCTTCCTTCACATACAAGGTATCACAAACTTTGTCATTTTTTTTTCTATATCTTTTCTAGCAACTCTATCTCGCTTTAGCACATTCTCAAAATGTTCCGTCCTTCTCTCTTTAACTCTTTCCCTATCACTAATTGTGGCCCCGTTCTTATCTTTATCTGGGACAAGTCCGGATTGACAACTTCCTCTCAATTAATTAACATGTCAGTACAATATTTTACTATTATGCCGTCTAGCTGCATCTTCCAGATCCTCGGCAATTTTATCCATGGCCTCCACTTCCCCCCTCCTCAGTTCATATCTTAATGCTTTCTCCAGTTTATTTACATTCCTTTTGTTGTCATATGATCCATCACTCAGATAATTCTTAAGTCCTTTCTCCTTTCTATTAAACATAAAGCTTCTTCACTAATATTCTTAGCAGCGGTCCTAGCTTTCTTCCCTAAGACACCTTCAGCAACTTCACAAATTATTTTTCTAAGATAATTCCAACCATCTTCCACATTGTTAAATTTTGAACTCTCAAGTTAGTATTCAACTTTTCCTGGAAAGTTTCTCTCAAATTCTCATCTTAGAGTCTACCAACGTCATAACTTCCCGGGAGGTAGTTACTCTTCCGAAATTTCAGCTTTAAATTAACCCTATACACTACTAGATGGCGATCTTTACTTTTAAAATCAATAACTACACTCCTATATATCCTAGTATCTTGTATTGATCCTGCCAGTCTTCGGTTTACGATAACATAATCAATAAGGTTTGCTGTCTTCCCATCACGTGAATACCATGTTAACTTATATTGGTTATAACTAGATTATTATACCTACAAAATTGCAAAAGTCTGTATCCATTATTGTTTTCTTTTCCTACACCAATTTACCTAGGCTAGGATGCCATCTATCCCTATTTCTACCAACCTGGGCATTAAAATCTCCTAGTAAAAACATCATATTTCTACTTGGGATCCTGTCTATTTGCTCCTGAACTGTAAGTAAAATTCATCCGAGTCACTAGTATTTCTGTCAGTCGGTTCTACAGGGACATATACTACTATAACTGATACCCTGAACTTTTTATCATAAAATGAGCAATTAGTTTTCTATTATTAATACCTTCCTAGCCTGAACAAGACTTAGCAGCTTTCTTATTCATCATGAGCCGTACTCCCTGTATGTGTACCCCATCCTTCCTGCCTGAGTAAACAAATTCTATATCACCTAATTTCCTGCTTCCTACCCCTGGGATATGAATTTCTGAAACTTCTAATAAGTCCAGTTCAAATCGTCTCAATTCGTCAGTCAAAATGTTGATACGATAGTCATTTTTTAACGTCGTAACATTCCAAGTTCCAATTTTCATGTTCTTTAAATCATTGAAATTATTTTGGCCTCAGGAAAAGCAATGATCCTGGATACCAGTTCAGGTTGGGGATCCCATATCTTCTCAAGTCTACACTGAAGTACTTAAGCCGGCTTAGAACCGGACAGCAAGAAGTCCCTGGGACCTCCATTATGAATGGAGGCTTGATATCCTGCAGAGACCATCTCAAGCCTATTACCTCCGACTCTTTATATATTCATGCCTACAATTATTATGCTACTACGAGGAAACAGCCCATAGTATATAAATTAGCTAGGAAGAGGTTTTTCAGCCCAAAAACGCCCGTCAAAACAGACCAAGCCCAGAAGAATTAACCATTAATCAGAATCCCATGCGAATGCTGTGTCGTTTACTAGGCTATAATTTCCTCAAGGGGCACCATTCCTCAAGTGGGAATAGAGTTGACCGCAAAGTCCCCAGTCTTGCAGGTACCCCAAAAGGGTCGAGGCAGCCCTTTGCAGAGGCTGTTGTCCATAGATCAGGATCTTACGCCCTGGCGCAGTTGCCCTACTATAGAGAATCCTCCTGCGATGGTGTTCTGCATCACCATGCAATTTAACCCATTACTGGGAGAAGGCTTGTAATTCATGGGACTTGAGGACACACCATTGGATCCTATTGATTGTACATTTGAGGGGCCTTCTTCCTCCTCAGGCTGTATTTATAGCCCCGGGCAAGGGTGCCCCAATTTCTATTATGGACCCCCAGGTACAAGGTCCCCCCTTGGTCCATGCCTCCTATGGAGGCACCCTACATATCTGTAGGGCGTTCCCGTATCACCAACTGGAGACACGCTGAGTGGCCTGACAGAGGCTCCGACATAGGTGAACTGAATAAGATAGCTTACAAGGGGCACATGAGACAATAAGCCAAAAGGAGCAAACAATCAATTAGAGTACTGGCATTATTATCATATATTGTTATTTGTTTGGTTCACAAGTTCTGAGAACCTGACTGGGATATTTAATGGCCGTACACTACTAATCAATGTCAAATTTTGACCATACATTTGTTAATACTAATATTTATATCTGTTGCAATTTTTGCAATACTAAATGGTTCTTACATAATTCTTGTAAGTTAGGACAAGTATAATATTACATAAACTACTATAGTCAAAGAGGAATTTTCTTGTACAGGGGATTTTTTTTCCGAAATTGTCTAATTTTTACCCATAATTTGAATTTGGCATGTGAGCAATTGCAAGCTATACAAGTATATAGCTTGCATTAACTCATTCATCATTTGTTGGATGTTGACTCTAAATTCAGATACTTAGGATTTAAATACATATTTGAATGGCAATAAGGTATAGAAAATTCTATGTCTTTTATAAGTTAAAATAAGACTTTATTTGAAGCTTTATAACTTTGTCCTTGATGAGCTTGGGTCTCTGTTTTTTTTTTTTTTTTTTTTTTTTTTTTTTTTTTTGAATAACAACACAAAACGTATTTATCGTCATTTATTGATACATCAGGCAGTCAGTGGCGTCAATTACAAAAATCCAGTCAGTGGGGCAAAATACATTTTTCTTTTTAATTTAGAGGGAAGGGAGAAAATTTGTCTTTTGAACGAAAAAAAAAGGTATTTTTAAATAAAAATACCCCCAAAACAGATTCTTGTAAATCTAGATGGAGGCTTCATATTCTAGGGGGAGTGCTCCCCCCCCCCAATTGAAATCTCTGTAGGCAGTTAGCAATCCGCAGTGCATCAAAACATAACTATAATTTATGATTTTGGATTTCTAACTTTTTAAACAAAAAAAAAGAAAAGAAAAAACCTAGTTACAACAGGTGCGTACGCAGGAGTTTTTTTCCAGTGGCCAAACTTAGGTGAAAAATTAACGAAGAGGTTAATAGTCCATTCAACAGATTCTGTAAAGGCTGGAGGTTTGAAGAATTAGACAGTAACGCTAGGACAAGTTACAGTAAAACTTATAAAAACAAACTAAATCTATTTGTAGACGTTCTATTTAACGCATACGTTTTATTTGGTATGATTTTCAACATTTTTCCACTTAAGTTGAAAAAAAAAATACATCATAGCCGTTTTATGCGCAGTCGTTGCTGGCAGTTTCTATTGCAAAATGGAATTTGTGTCAAGATTATATGAAAATTACGACAAATAGTAGAAATTTGAACTTTTCAAAATATCACTTCATTCTAAGGTTGTGCCTAGCCAAACTGAACGTTGTCTTCGAAAGAGGAAACAGGACGACTCATCAAATGAACAAATCATCATGGTCTTCTGATTAAAGTACTATAAAGGGGAAGGGAGAGGTAAAGCGTTGTTGGAGCAATGTTGAGGTAGTTATAGAACGATGATTGCAATTGATTAAGGTTAATTGAGACGATGAAGACAATGACAAATTATTGATTAAGAAGAGGAAGACAATAAGGGTAAGGATTCAAACGAGACCAACAAAAACATCGACAAACACAACTGAGACAAGAGGCTAACGCATCAATACTGATTTGAAACAGCAGTGACGTCAATAATAGCGTCAGCAATTGTGATGTTCAAGTCGAGGACAATAGCTATGATAATATTTAAGAGGTTACTGTGGTGTTTTTTATCATAATTAACCCTCCGCTCAAGAAGTTTTTAAATATCCTTTCTCGATTTTTTTTCTTTTTGCATCCATGATCATCCCATCGTCACCACTGTAACCATAAGCGTTATTGTCAGTATAAACTGAACTCTTCAGTAATATACACAACGCTTTTGACAAAGGGCAGCCCTTTCCTTTCCTTCTGTAGTTTTTTCGTCAAGGCTAATTGTCTAAAAGGCCTGTATTCGAAAGCCACCACAAGATTTAGAAAAATATTTTGGCTGCTGTTAATTAGCTAAAAATGAGGTATAATGGTATACAGAAATCTTCAATATGATTTATCCAGCCTATTCAGAATTAGATCAAATGTTATAAACTTCGATTTTAATTAACTATTGTTCAAACACAGATTGCCAAGGTTGTTCCCACTTTTTCAGATAAAGATTCTTAAGTTCGGTGTATCCTATTCTTCTATCATCTTTCTTGTTTTTAAATTCTGGAATTTGTTTATCAACGTTGACATATTCTTGTTTGAACACCAATCGACCATCTTCAAGCAAAGTGGCACCATCTATGTTCGATTCAGACGGCATACCCTAAAATTATTAATCCTTAAAATATAGCAGTGTATAGGCTGTTCATTCAGACGTCAAGGAATAGACAAGCGCCTTAATGAGCAAAAAGAAATTTCATCTTGCAAAATAAAAGCACGAAATAAAAATAGGGTTGTTCATTTTTGCATTGATGCAGAAAAAAGGTAAAAATCTTGACATTTTAGTGGTGATACAAACGCAAAGCGTGCTCCTTTTCGTGAAGACGCGCTTGGGGCCAGTGGTTGAGTTCTTATTGGGACGAGAGGTTTCAAGTGCAAATGACGGTACAAAACGGGTTGAACTTTCATTTACATGAAAGAAAAAAGAAAAAAGGAAACAATATAACATCACCCTTTTTAATATCTTCCAAAGTATCCATACGTTCAAAAATACTGCTTTTATTTCTTGTTTGTAAATTTCTATGTTAAAAAAAAAATCTAGACAATGATAATAAGAAAAGTCAAAATACTTATTATTGGGTATGTAAAATGTATGTCAAAACATGGTCTATTCAAAACAAATATTACAAAAAAAGAAGACGAAAAGATTACGAGCGTCTGAGGAGCACTAAATAAAAAAATAACAGACTCATTCGATGGAGTTGTTTCTATACATACTTTGATTTGTCATTGATTGACCAGTGATCTTTCATGTAATTTTGGAGAGGTGAGTAGACTTATAACCGTTCCTCGAGATAGAATAGATTCAAAATTTTAAATCGCAACTCCCCTGAAATGACACATACTTGGAATGATATACGGAGATATAGTTGGTTTGCCAGATTTTCCTTTTCTTTTAACACTCCTTATCAAAAATAGAAGCACAAAACTACAGTCAAATTTTTCCTGCCATTATATTGATATTACTAAGTAGCAAAAAAAAGAACAAAAAAAAAGGCTTAAATTTTTTTAGACAGTGAAATGAAATATTCTTCAAGCCCTCTTTCTTTCTTTGTTTTCATTTCTTGATTTGTAAGAAAGTTTCCTATATTCATTCCCAAATTTCCTACTTTCTTAATACGTGATTTGCAAGGCAGGAAATTTCTTAAGCAAAAATGATGGCTTTGGAGTTGTAAGGGGGTGGACGCGGCAGGAGGGGTAGGTTTACAAAATTTGTATTAATTAAATTTCCCGGAAGATTTAAACTGAGTTTTAATCATTGGCGCAAATATATCCATCCGACTATCAGCTGAATTATTTTTTCCGTTTAGGAGTTTAAAACAGAAACCAAATGATGGTATTGAATTATGACCACAATTCAATGAGCCCATTAGGACATTTTTTTAATTATTCTAATGTAGTTTATCTGTTTCCCACGCCACGCCTTTTATTCAAACAATTAATTGTTTTTTTTTACCAGGAAACAATTTCTCAAATAATAAAACAGAAATAAAAGAACATAAATTTTTCCTACTAGAATCGTTTTAGAGTAGCTCAACCTCCCACAAAGATTGCTTGGTCACCTAAGGAGATTGTCCCTTACAAAGCATTTTCCTATAAAACTCATCGCGTGTAGTTTCCCGCTAATGGCTCTTTCTCACTTCACTATAAAATATTTCACACTTGCATAACTTAAGACTTTATCTTACGTTATAGAATCTTACGGAGTAAATTTTGTATATAACAATAAATAATAGAAATGACATATGAATAATAAAAAATTTACAGGTACAACTGAACCAAAGATAAAGCCAGGTGACAAAATATATTTTCATTTTTATGTCCTTGGTAAAAGTTTTCTTATAAGTAGTTTTCTGTAATAATAGATCAAGTTAGAAAAAGCTAGCCAAGTTAGCCAATTCGAGGCTACAGTTTAAATGCTATATATAAAAAAATACATTGTTTATCATCAGGAACTACATTTTGGCTATCTAATGGCATGTTTAAGTTAAAAAAGTCAGATTCAACCTTAACCTAGTAAATAGTAGTGGAATAAGGAATACATTCCTTCTTCACTAATACAGTCAAGCTTGTGGCTGTAAAGATCTCACTACGATCATTGAGCGATGTCTGTCTAACATTGTCAACGTCTATTTCGAATGATCACAACTCGTTACTGGAGCAAATTAATTTGAGTCAAGTTCGTTCTTTGCAGTACTAATGACAGTGAGAGTGGAATATGATATTTCGAATTGGTCAAGTGGAAACTTACACAGCCACTTATATCTTAAAAAAATATACAATAACCGGGAATTCGGTTTTTAATGAAAAAGCTCCATACACAGTTATGCAGTTTTTAGTAGTAATGGGCGTCAAATTAAAAAGAGGCAATTTTTTCAAGGGAATATGTTCCATACCTCATCCCTTAGCGGTGATTCTTCGGAAAACGTCGAAGCAATGCAATATTCTCTTCCCCTTCCCCTTTGTGCAGTGAAACACATAAATTATATTACCATTTTACATTCAATTACATTCAAAACCTTTACGCATCAAGAACAGAGCTCTCTCCTCCTTCATCAGCCGCTTTAACGCTAAATATAAAAAATATATTACTTCAAATGAACGGTGATTATTAGCTAAATTGTCTTTCTTTTAGCCCTCCTTATGATTTATTTGAGGAGCCTCATTCAAAACTTGAAAATACGTGCCTTAAGATTTATGTTTTTTTGTACCCCCTCCCCCCTTCCCCCCTCTCCACCCGTCTTCCCAGAAAATAAGGCACTGTAACGACCCGAACGATCCCTTTTGATGCACTAAATGCTTTGAAAACGTCATTTTAAAGAGTGTGGCTACTATCAATAACAGTCACTCTTTCTTTATCGTTCATCATTATCGTTCGCACAATTTGAATGTAATTCTGCTGTTGTTATAAATTAATCAAAATATAATTTTCATCAATTAATATAATTTTAAATAAAGAACTTTAAACATCTCGTTACTTAAATTTAGTCACATATTAACTTTTAGTATATCCAACTTTTAGTATGTTCATTTGTACAGTACTTAAAGCAACATTCATTAATACCGATATTACTGAGAAGATGAGAGGCACTTCTGAGGAAAACTTATTAACAGAAATTAAATCAGTGGTTCAAAATACCTCATACAGCATAAACCAGTGTGTAGCAAGATTAGTGAAATTTCCTACCTGGGGGAGAGTTACTGGATGAATTTCAATTAGGTGCTTGATTTTCCAAAGCTCTCGATTCATCTGATGAGTGTTCCTTGTTATTATGATATCATTAATCTAAAAATTAAAAAACACATAAGACAAAAATACTATAGTCAAAAGTAGCCGACTACATGCATCCAGTAGCCAATCGAGCGTCCACATTTACTAGCAGTAAGGAAGTGCCGCTGAGTTCCGCTAGATTAATGTATTTTGACAGCATACTTTATACAAATTATTCTAGTCTCAAAAGTAACTCAAACAGCACTGTAGATAGACCCCGGCGCCAAGTCGATGAGGGAAGACCGGCGGTGGCGGGGCCAAAAACAGCGCACCGCGCCACGCCGCCGGTAAGATGTCGGCGGCACGATCAATGTTGACCGCAAACATTAATGTTTTCATCAGTCTTTCTCAAATCACAGCTTAAATTTACAGAAGATTCGAGCCTATTCATGAGTTCAAAAATTCACAAGTCGCTGGCTGGAAACTGGTCTTCTTCGTTATTCATCAAGAGAAGTAGAAATATAATACAAATGAAATGGCTGTGGCGTTTCAGAACTATTGCATAATACAAGGAGTTGAAGTATCTATTAGCTATGTAGTCTTAACATAAATAATTATCAAAATTAGTAGTTTTTTTTTTCATCGAGCATTACTGCATACAAACAAACACCGTATCACAAAATTCGTCAGTTATCTAGGTAAAAACTTTGAACTGCTGCTTTTTTATTGCTTTTGGCTGCTCTTTTGGATATTATTCATTTTTTCTTTTGGGGATTCATTCTAAATTATATGGCTTCCACCTTTATTGGATAAAAAAATAAAAATATAAAATGACAAATGCCTAATATCAGTCAAATTATAAACTGCATCTAAAAGGAGTAAATTTATCAAACTGAAAAATACATGATGAACACTTCAATTACAATGAAACAAAAAACAGTTAATGGTTTATTCGGTATGAAGAAAAACGAAGTGCCAGCTATTTTCTTAGGTAAAAAATGAAAAGCCTATCCGTTTTAAGTGTAATTAAATGAAATAATATGCAGACTGAAGTAGCTCCAGGAAGATGTTGAGATTTTAATCCTAGTTCGTCACTTTTAATCCAAACAAAATGTTAGGATACTTAGTATCAGTTATTGAGTTTAAGCTTTGATTTCCAAATGCTCACAAAAATTACCAAATTTATAAAAAGTCGCAACAATAAGTCACCTGTGGTCAAAATACTCAAAGACTCCTCTTTGATCCCCACTCAGGTTCGAAACTTCTGCTATGGTCATTTCCATGGAAATATCCGAAGAGTTTCTTTTTAAAATAGCTTCCAAGCGTAGTAAGGGGTATTTAGCCTTTTTTGTTTTTCTTCAAAGCTTCGAAAAAAGTGATATAATATTCCAAATGTTACATTTTTTATATTTGTGCATCTTCTTGGTCATCATTTGTGGGGTGATCGAATTTTTTAAACCCCTGTAGATACGTAAGAACGTTGCAACATCTAGTACCCTGAGGTCATAAGACTGTCAAAGACTCCTCCTTGATCCTCCCAAATTGAAAGCTTTTATTATGACCTGGCCTTTTAATGTAACTTGGGCACTGGATCAAGGGCGCCATTGTCACTCGAGCCCAAAGTTAGGTGAGGATTTCGATATCGCTTTCGTCACACCAATTCGTTTTAGTGTGAATCTGCCTGGTACTTATGAATTAATGTTTTCATTCATAAGTACCATAAGTACTTACATATATTCATAAGTACAGGGGTATTTAGCCTTTTTTGCTTTTCTTCAAAGCTTCGAAAAGTGTTATAATATTCCAAATGTTACATTTGTTATATTTGTGCATCTTTTTGGTAATCATTTGTGGAGTGATCGAATTTTTTAAACCACTGTAGATACGAAAGAACGTTGCAACATCTAGTACCCTGAGGTCATAAGACTGTCAAAGACTCTTCCTTGAACCTCCCAAATTGAAAGCTTTTATTATGACCTGGCCTTTTAATGTAAATTGGGCACTGGACCAAGGGCGCCATTGTCACTCGAGCCCAACGTTATGTGGGGATTTCGATATCGCTTTAGTCACACCAATTCGTTTTAGTGTGAATCTACCTGGTACTTATGAATGAGTGTTTTCAAAAACCCGTTTCATCACTAAGAAAAAAAAAAAAATGGATTGGACGCATACGTCCCTTTCCCTTTGGACGATAAAACCATGCAAGTGCTGTATCAAGTATAACTCAAGTATAATTAAAATATTGTTAATTTTTGTTAACTTTTCAAATTTTTGGCTTCCCTGCTTTCAATAAAAATAATCATGGTACTATAAATTAAATATAATCATTCCCTCGGCCCCCCCCTCTGTATAACATCTAGATAGGATACTGTCTCTGATTTAAATATAAAAAAATGATTAATTTATTGGCACCCCTGCTTTCAAAAAAAATCCAGGTATTATCATATAAATATGATAGCTCCCTACCCCCTTACTCTGGATACCACCTTGATAGGATGCCGTCTCGGCTTTAAATTAAAAAAAAATTAACTTTTTGAGATCTCTGCTTTCAATAAAAAATTTCGAGATATTATCATTCAAATGTAATACCTCCCTACCCCTCCCCCTCCTCTGGATACCACCTTGATAGGATACCGTCTCAGCTTTCATTAGAAAAATAATTTACTTAATAATTAAATAGGTCACAAACACGCAAAATAATGTTAAACAGCTTAGTGTTCCTTGAAAAAAAATTTGAGGGTATGAGTAAAGGGGTACAAAGACAACAACAAAAATGTCGAAATTATTCAGATATACCTCAAATTATTGGAAAACTGAGTCATAGATTTGCCATGGCATTCAATAAGATCCAAAGAATCTAACTAAAATGGAGCACACACAAAAGCCAAATTAGGCCAGTAGCCCATGAGAAATCGCAAAATACCCAAGACAATGAACAAATCCTAATGGGGGGCCCTGGGTCTATCAAAATATTTCAATGGTTTCCCAGGGAATTTGATATCATTTTCTTCTGTCTCCACTTTAAATAAAAATACTAATTATCTTTTTGGCATCCCTACTTTCAATAAAAAAAATGAGGTGTTATTATTTAGAAATGATAGCCCCCTATCCCCCCCTATAGGCAATAATTTACACCGCCTCTGCCGGCGGTGGCGTTACGATACTTCGGTGGCGTTCGACCGGGCCTCTCGTCGGCGGCGTTCGGTCGATCCGCCGGCGCGGCGCCGGGGTCTAACTGTAGAACTGTAGTGTCTTCTTTTTTCAAGCATGATACACATTTGATATCGCGCGTATCGTCCCTGGCAATATACGGCACAACCTTAGTTTAGTTGCTAGTGTTCAGACAAAAAAAAGAGGTTTTTCCATAGGCTTCTCGTGATGTGTACATCGGAATCGCGCGTGGGCGAAGGCGAAGCGTGAATTTTGTGTGGTTTTAAGCGTGTTTCACTTTTTTTTAACGGAGGGTATAAAATTATAGTAACATTTTAAACTGATGAGCTTTCAGCAATTAATATCATTATACATCAAATATTCAGTATAATTTATTAGCTCTTTTTATAGGTGTTAAAGACGAATATAGTTTCCCTACAAACATGTGTTTGGATACTCCCTCCTTTTCTAACTGTAAATAAAAACCAAAAGCCTACTGCGTCATTGGCGCTTAACTGAAAACGAATTATATTACAAATATTTTCTTTTCCAGTTTCAACAGCATTGAAAATATAGATACAATTACAGGGAAATAAATTCTTGAATTGACGGATCTTTCAACAATTAGTATCATTATACATCAAATATTCAATTTGATGTTGTTTATATTTTTCAAGACTGTTCAAGGCGCATATAGTTTTCAGTAAAGCGCCAATGACGCAGTAGATTTTAGACTTTTACAGTGAGAGAAGGAGGTCATACCCAAACTATTGTTTGTGGTGATTTTTGTTCGTTTCAAGCTTGATTTGCATATTTGATTTAAGTTTGACTCGTTTTAAGATTTATTTATTAATTTACATTAATATTTATTGTATGTTTGTTTGCATTGATAGTTTATTTACTTTCTGTTCGTTTTAAGTTTCATTTGTACTTCAAGGGGAAAATATTTTTTTTTCTTCTTAAGTTTGATTTTCATATTCAATCTAAGCATAACTCACTTTAAGATCTATTTATTCATTCATATTATTACTTGTTGTATGTTTTTGCTATGATGGTTTATTTAATTTCTGTTCGTTTTCGGTTTCATTTATTCTTTAATAGTAATTTCTGGTCGTTTTGAGTTTGAATTTTAAAATGTATTTGTATCTGGTGAGCTTAAGTTAATAATGGCCTTTACTTTTCTTTGAAAAACATATTTTTCGGAAAGTTTTTTTAAATTAATTTTTGTTCGTTTTTGATTACAAAAAATTTCAAGTTTTTAAAAATTCCTCATTTCAAAATTAAACTTTAAAGAAAATAATCAAATATTCATCAAAGTATCAAAACTGGTATCAAATTAACAATATCAAAGTGAAAAAATGTGTTTGTGTCAACCTCGGAGTTTTTATTATCTGATGTTTGAACTATTTTTAACAAAATCGCTATCTCAAAATTTTTATCGGATGGGTTTGGGGAAGAAGGGAGCGGGGGCACTAATTAAGCTTCGGTCTCTTTTGACTCTTTAAAAGTGAACTAGAACTTTCTATTTTCAATCAAATGAGCCCTCTCTGAAGTTTATACGAGTATCCCTTCTATAAGAAGCATATATATCCCCAGAGTACAATTTACATCGCCTGTCCCTGGACCCTAGGGGGTTGTGTCAACCCTGGAGTTTTAATATCTGATGGTTGAACTATTTTTGAAAAAATGGTCACTTCAAATTTTTATCGGATGGGTTTATCCACCCGATAAACCCAAAGGCGTGGAGGGCCAGAGGGGCTAGTTGCCCTCCGATCTTTTGTCACTCTGACAAAATGAACTACAACTTTTAATTTCCATTCAAATGAACCCTCTCTGAAGTTTATGTGAGCATCCCTTTGAACCACATGCGGCCGCAGGACATAGCTTACAATACCTGCCCCTCAGGCCCTGAGGGGAAGTGTCGACACCAGAGTTTTTCTTATCGGACCTTTGAACTATATTGAAAAAATGGCTCTCTCAACGTTCTCATCAGATGGGTTATGGGTTTCAGGAAAATAGGGCGTGGAGAGGGAGGCTAGTTGCCCTCCGATCTCTTATGACTCTTAAAAAATGAACGAGAACTTTCAATTTCCAATCATATCAGCCCTCCGAAGTTTATACGAGCATACCTTCCATAAGAACTATATATGCCCCCAGAGCAACACTTACAACGCCAGCCCCGGGCCCTGATGGGGTTGTTTCGATACAGGAGTTTTTCTTATCTGACCTTTGAACTATTTTTAACGAAATGGCCATACGTAAGGGAGTTTCTGTTATATGATCTTTGAACTAATCTTAACAAAATGGCTACCTCAAAATTTTCATCAGATGGGTTTTGAAAAAGAAGACGCGGAGGGCGGAGGCTAGCTGTCCTCGGATTGACTATTAAAAAGTGAGCTCGAACTTTCAATATCCAATCAAATGAGCCCTCTCTGAAGTTCAAACGAGAATCCCTTTCATACGAACAATATATGCCCCAGGGCATAACTTACAACACCTGCCCCGGGCCCTGGGGGGTTGTGACGACACCTGAGTTTTGCTATCTGACTTTAGAGCAATTTTTGACTTAATGGCTATCTCAAAATTTTTACTGGATGCATCTGGTGGAAAAGGAGCGTGGGGGAATGCTAGTTGCCCTCCAATCTCTTTTGACTCTAAAAAACTGAACTAGAACTTTCAATTTCCAATCAAATGAGCCATCTCTGAAGTTTTTACGAGCATCCCTTCAGTAAGAACTATATATTTTTCCAGGGCATAACTTACAACACCTGCCCTCGGGCCCCGGGGGGCTGTGTTGACCCCTGATTTGTCGTTATATGTTCTTTGAACTATTAAAAAAGAACTGTCTCAATTCTCTTATTGTATAGGTTTGAGGAAAAAGGGCGTGGAGGGGGGGGGGGCTAGGTGCCCGCCAATCTCTTTTGAATCTTAAAAAGTGAACTAGAACTTTCAATTTTCAATCAAATGAGCCATCTTGGAAGTTAGTACGAGCATCCCTTCCAAAATACCCATATATGCCCCCCGGGCATAACTTAGAACGCCTCTCCCCGGGCCCTGGGCGGTTATGTTGACACTGGAATTTTTGCTATATGATCTTTGAACTATTTTTAATAAAATAGCTATCTTAAAATTTCTATTGGATGCATTTGGGAAAAAGGGTTTGGGGAGGGAAGCTGTTTACCCTCCAATATCTTTTGACACTTAAAAAGTGAACTAGAACTTTCAATTTCCAATCAAATTAGCCCCCTCTGAAGTTTATACGAACATTGCTTCCATGAGAACCATATATGCCCCCAGGGTATAACTTAAAACCCTTGCCCCTGAAGACTATGGGGGAAGTGTCCAGCTCAAACATATAATTTCCAGAACTTTCAAATACGTTGAACAAAATGGCTACATCAAAATTTTGTTTGGATGTATTTGGGGAAATAGTGGGCGTGGTAGGAATGTCAGTTGCCTTAGAATCACTTTCGACTGTTAAAAAGGGAACTAGGCATCTAAATTTCCCATTGAATGAGCCCTTTCTGAAGTTTCTACGACAACGCTGTCTATACAAAACATTGTATGCCCCCAGGGCATAACTTACAACGCTTGCCCTGAGGGCTGTGGGAGAGTTGTCCTCTTCAAAGACCTAATTTCCACAACTTAAAACTGCGCTGAATAAAATGGCTATCTCAAAATTTTGATTGGATGTGTTTTGGAAAATGATGGGCGTGGGGATGAGAGGGGTTTAGTTGCCCTCCAATCACTTTCGACTATTAAAAAGGGCACTAACCCTATGAATTTACAATCGAATGACCCTTTTTCGAAGTTTCTACGACAACGCCTTCTATAAAAAACCTTATATGCCTCCAGGGCATAAGTTAAAACCCTTACCCCGAGGGTTGTGGGTGAGTGTCCTCCTAAAAAAGATATTTTCTATCTGGAAATCGACTACGCTGAACAGAATGGCTATCTCAAAATTTTTATTGGATGTGTTTGGGGAAATGATGGGCGCGGGGCGGGGGGGGGGGGCTAGTTAACCTCCAATCACTTTCGAATATTGAAAAAGGGCACTAGAACTCTCGATTTCCAATTGAATGAGCCCCCTTTGAAGTTTATACGACGACTCCTTCCATATGAAGTGCCTCTGGGAAAAAAAAAATAATAATAATAAAACATTAGAGCCGTATGGCCTTTACTATAGGCAACGCTCTAGTGTTGCCTCTGATTATAGTATAGTAAAGAATACGGCATTGCCCTGAATTTGGGTAAATATATAGTATTTCCGTTTTTTTTTCTTGTTTTGGTGAGCCTTTTCACCTCTTCTTGGCTATGTTAAATATTATGGGTAGCTTCCCTCCATAGCATAATATGTTTGGGCATGAAGGTACAATGAGTCAGAAAATATAAGCTTGACATTGCATATGCTTGCTGTCCGGTTGTAAGCTATCTTAAGTAGTTTGTATGTACTTGACACGGAACTATTAGTCCCTGGCCTATAGGGGTATGACCCATAGCTTTTCTGGAGGCATAGCAACTTTAGAAAATTAAATAATATGAAAATCGAGACGTGGAAAGTAACGACACTGAAAGACAACTATCCCATTGAAATTTTTACTGACGATCTCAGTCATTATGAGCTTGACTTGTTAAGAGGTTTCAGAAACCGATCTCCCGGTGCTGGGCTACAAAAAAAAAACAGGTAATGATTAGTGCATTTATTCAGGTAGAAAGAATGTCGAAATATGGTATTTTTATTGGACAACTTTAGTGTCTAAGTGGGTACAAATAGGGATAGTTGGTATCCAAGCTTATACAACTTGGCGAAGGAAAAAAATACCGACGGTAATAGACTCTTAAAATTCGGTAGGTACAACAATCTATTTAAAGCCAATGCGGTATTTGATCATAAAATGCCAATAATTTAATATGGTATTAATACAATGGAGAGACACCTAACCTTATTGAATATTTTACAGTAAACTGAAAACGATGCAAGACATGGATGTATGTATGATGCTTACATACAAAGCTAAAATTTAGGAAGGGTAACTATCTTCTAGGTAGTTACGAAGTTGATAAACATCAGGATGTGAACTTGAGAGGAACTTTCCAAGGATAGTTGGATATGAAATTAGAAAGTCCAGAATTCGATCGCATAGAAGATGAATGGAATAATTTTAGGGAAATAGTTTGCGAAGCAGCAGATAGAAGATAGCTTTAAACTTGATAGAAGAGAGAGAGGTTTTGTATGAGAAGCAACCGACAATGAGATGAAAGTAAGAGAAGCAGACAAAGCATTAAAGAAACAAGGACATCAAAATGAATACATCCCCCCCTGGATCCGTCTGGATCCTGGTCTTTTGATACTTGAAAACTAGGATTTTCTATGTTTTGTTTTGGTTGTTATACAATTTAAATTATTTTTCATCATGTAAACTTTTTCTTCATCCTTGTTGCTACACTGAATCATGAAAAAACGAAGTGGAAAATTTTCCTGTTTATACAAAAGCTGAGCCGAACGATTATATCGCCAAACTTACCTACGTCTTATGGCCAAGTAGCACAACAAGCAATAGGGCGCTACAACCCTTTGCTGTTGAAAAAATACATGCAAGTGGGAATATTTCACAAATAAGTAAGAAAAGCGATGTTTTCGGAATAAACAGAAAAGAGAATTCTATTAATGCGTCAATAGTCAACCAAAGGGGAAAATACAACAAATTAAAACAGCCTAATTGGTCTTTCTAAAAATGTGTTCTGGCAGGGAAGCCCATTAATTAATAATTTTAAGAAACTAATTTTGAAGAATTTTAGTAATAAATACAATATAAATACTTATATAGCTTAGATCTTCAATAATATATAGCTTAGATCTTTAGCTGTTCAATGATATATAAATGTCATTTCAATTCCTATTTAGTAACAAAATGTTAAGGTTATATTCATATTTAATCTTAATAATTCCATAACTTTTTTGTTGCCCATTTACCAATTATTGACAATATTTGTCTTTTGCTGCAGCAATCAGGAAAGTTATAATTTCTAGAGCTCAATGACGATATATCCTTTTCGCTCATTTTCAGCTGATTTTTCACATACGTTTTTCATTTTTAAACTTGGCGCTTACTGGGTGTTAAAATTACTTGCTATCACAGTTTGTGGGTGTGATAAAGCGTATGGAGCTTAGAGAAAATGATACAGAAAAGAATGAGAAAATGTTCGATAATTTGGAAGGTTGTATTTATAAACTCGAGACTTTGCTTAGATTTGAAAGAAATATTCAACCATATTTAAAATTTCTTGCGTTCTTCAAGCAAAAATAATAGTAATTTGTGTTTACCCCAATCCTCAACTGTTCTCCGAGTCCTTTGTTATTATCATACAGACGACCCGAAACGCCAGCAAAATGTTTTCCCGCAATCAGCAAGGAGGGCTCCTTCTATTTTTGAATTACTTGTAGACTACAATTACGACTTGAACCTTTAAAAGAAATCAGATGTTTCTTTTAACATTGGTTATATCACTCATGCTAAGTATAAAGTCACCTCGGCATTTGAAAAAAACGTCATTTCATCTTAAAAACCTAGCTATGACAATATTTTTCGCTTCCTCTTTTTTTTAGCACAACTCTTTATTCAAGAATTCATATTAAGAGCTGCTATTAGCTTATTTCATATACAAACCCAAGACAAAGCCATAATAAGCATAACCGTAAAAAAAAAAATACAATTAAATAAACAACGAAAGACATTAAGTAGAGTAAAAGAAGAAGAAATGTCTTATAGAGTAGAGTAAAACACCCATAGGATGAAGAAACAAAGATAGAAAGAAAAAAGGACAGTTAAAGAGACAGTTTTTTTTGGGGGGGGGGGGGTAGGAGACGTTTAAAAAAGAAAACATAAAAGTACTCAATATAGAACGCTTATAGGGGCTTGCTTTTCAAATTTTAGAGATATCCCCGGGAACCTATAACCCATCTTATTATCTCCCCGTTCCTCCTCCCCAAGCCTAATATAAATTTATTTTAAAACAGCCCTTACACACCCTCTTTCATCTTTTTTTTTTGTTTATTCAGCATTATTAGTTTGTTCTTCGCTTTTTTTTTCTTTTTTTTTAATGGAACAACAGGAATTAATCAATTAGACATATTTGGCGCACCTCAATTCTGTATAATGACTTTTCATTTCAGTCTAAAGAAAAAATTAGGTTAGTTTATCATGTAACCCCCAATGTTTTCTGCTGTGATTGGGCAGGAACTTAAATTTTCAGCCCAAAAAATGTAATCCTATAAAAGGACTTTATGTAAAAATAGAACGTCAAGAAGTAGATTAAACATATCAAATTTTTTCCAGGACTTCAAAATAGCAGGAATAGTTTTAAGAAATCAGATTCACCCAAGAAGAGTGTCGTAAACTGCGTATTTATCGGTAATTAAGACACCAATCTTCAATAGTAAGCATTAGAGCCTAAATGTCACAAGCTTCAATTCGAAACTGTTTCCAATTACGGCTCTTTCACATGAGCGATCTATTTTACATCCACCGTAGGCTCTTCCCTCGAACGTGACCACAATGTCATTTTAGACAATAAAAGGAAAGTGTGGTTTTATTCCATTTCTAGTCATAACGTCAAGGAATAGATTGAATAGGCAACATACAAGACTTTCCTCAGTCCAAGTGAATGTATCTTACGGGTTTGTTATTCTCCTCATTTCAAATCTCCTTATTAGTTGATGTTAAAAGTCTTTGGTTCCCATTGGTTGATAAACATTGGTAGAAATAAAACTCCAGACTGAGCCTAGGACAGCAACGGTAGCTTGTGCCAGAAAGCCTATAGCATGGGCATATATGGGCACAAAATTGAGATCAGAAGCGTCACTAGCCAAAATCTAAGAAGGAGGGAGGTCGATTTTACCAGCTGGCAAGTCAATTTGACCGAACAACACCGAAAATTCTACAAAAATGTGTATAATTGCAGTAATCTTGACGACCTAATTTTTCTTACCAATTGGCAATATCCACGAGGGGGGGGGGTGTATCAGTCACTTTTTGGAATAAGATGTATATGCCAAAACACTAATTCAAGAAAATTGAACTTCAAAATCCCAGAAATTTTACTTAACTGGAGAGCAAATGCGCTTGCGATACAGGCATTTAATCTTAATTTGGGGTTTTTGATAAGGTACTTTACGTATCTTTCAACATAAATTTGAAAATTTGAAAAAATTGAATATACGTTTCTTAAGCCTTCTCGTTAGCTGAATACAGAGCTCTTCCTGCGTGCAGGAAAGCTCAAGTTATTAAAGAGGGAGATTAACAGAAACTATATCTATTTCTTTATAATGTTAAAGTTAAAATAAACAATATAAGACAATAATGCTATAAATCCCTAATCATTGGACCCCAACACCTTTTCGTTTCTATTATTGTTTTCCCAAAACTTGCAGTCGGGTCTATTTTGTATTCCGGGGGCTAGTTTCGCCAACTAGCTTCTCCAATATAATGGCAAGTTTTTTTTTTACTTTATACACCTCTGGGCGTTGCCACTTTCGACGGGAAAGACTGAACATCGCACCTTCACTGTAGTTTTCACGTTCGCGTTTTTTCTCCTAGCTGACAGACAAAACCTGGACAAGTACATTATATTTTTTTTTTCACGAGCTCCTAACTCACAGAACTAAAAATTTCCAAAACCTATCTTAAGTATTTAATTTTTCCAAGCTTAAGAAATCTGACCTAACGATCTTTCTTGCTCAGCTTTTCTCACAGCTTTTGCGTGATACGTGATTAATTAAGTGTATACTTCCCGAATGATAACTAGAGAGAATGGATCGAAATTTTTCTTTGACCAACGCCACTTCGTCGTCATTCTTAGGAATTGGCTCTACGCATCGTTGACAACGCCAACTCGCTGAACGAGAAGATTGACTAAGCTCATTTTAACTTCTTAGGCAGATCCACAACAACTTTGAGGAGTATCCGCGTTAACCGTAGGAATCTTCAATAGCATCAGCTGGACAGAAGAAAAAGTTGTAATATTTATCAAGAGACTGATCTTCTTGGACTATACTTGTTAACGTTGATACTACAAGATCAAAGCTGTTTGAATTGCTTCGTAAAACATGATTGAACACTGGCGCGAAGTTCATATCGTTCATTTCAGAAAGAATGTCTGTTTATAGAAAAAAAATTTACAAAGAATCCAGATTAAACTATTTTAGATTTTATAAATTTTTGTTGTTTCTTCCTCCTTGGAGAAAAAACCGGCTTCTTATCAGAAATTTCTTGTTCCTGATATTACTGTAAAACTTGAATTGCTACACAATAAGCTCTCAAACACAGCTTGCGTTCGTATGTCTCCGCATCACAGCCCTATTAGGTTCTTTCAGTTTAGAGCCCCCCGCCCCCATTTGGTGTTTGTTTTTTCCCCTTTTTTGTATGAGTTACTCAAGGTATTATATTAGTTCATAGTGTGTGAGAAAATAGATAATAATAAGAGACCAGTGGCCTATCAGGCATACATAATTTGCCAGGTATTACAAAGTATTCTACAAAAAAGAATCTCACAGTTTTAAATGGACAATTTTATCTTTAGAACATCTTTGTCTAGCATTTAAATCTGGAAATGATTTTATCCGTACATAACCCAAAAAGGGATTGGATCTAGGAAACTCATCTAAAAGAGCCACAGCTTCCACGAGCCTGTGATTGATCCTTCCCATCTCAAGGAATACGCTACAATTCAATTCAACCTGATAGACAAACTGTTTTAAGAAGGTATTTAAAACGCAGAATTCCACATCTCATTTCTTATTAACAAGCTATTACCTTTCGTAGTCCAAGATTCTCCATCACTTCTTTATGAAACCATGGGACGTAGCAACTCCTCGTTTTCCTTTTAACCATAAGCAACTTAGAGGGCTGGATAGGGGTATCTTCCTTCTCATTGACCCTGCAGAGGAGTTATATTTACAATTCCATTTCAACTTAAAACAGCCACCAGAATAGCAACATGAATCCTGACCAGTGAACAGGATTCGAGTATAGTTGAATCTGGTCTAGGCATTTTATAGAATGTAGGGGAGAGGGGGAGCAATGAAAAAATACTCTTCGATCCTTAAGTGGCCAAAAAATACATACTAGTGTGCAGTTTTTCATTTTTTGGGAGGGGGTCAAACACCACGAAAATTTACCAGTGAGACATACAGTATAGTAATACTCAGCTGAAATTGAATGAAATATAGAAAATCATTATATAATTTTTAATCGAATATAAACCATGAATAGCAGTAATTACAAAATAAGAGTATCTAGTTAGGATTGCAATTTTTCTTTGAGGGATCAACTTGAGTTTCCAATCTCCTCAATCTCCCACTCTTTCTAGATAAATATAGTCAAGACATTACATAACAATTTAAGTCAGTAAGCGGTTAACGATGTCCTTAAAACTAGGTGTTCACAGGTTATACGCTTACCAGGGGGGAAGGGGTGGTCAGAGCATGACATTACTGCTGCTAAAGCAAACAGCCTTAGCAGCTTTAAAAAAAAAACATAATGAAGAGCATTTTAATGGCAAGGGTTTTAAGATTTTTTTTAAGGGGAGTTTATTAGCTCCCTCATTGCAGTTATGTCCACAGAGCAATACCAGAACGGCAGCAGCTTGAACATTTTCATTGCAAATGATACAACGTAATGTATTCAGTGTTAAACTAAAAAAAAAACCTCTCTCAGGATCAATAAAAGATTGCATTCCGTTTTACTTATTTCAACCATTTAAAATCAAGACCAAGGTCAAATATTTTTCTGATCTCAAGTGTATATTGACTGTAAAAGAGGAAAGAATCAAACAATTCTATTTTCAGGGTTTCTACATCACTGTAACTTGTCTCTTTTGAAAAGAATAAAATCAGAACCTCGAAAATAGTAAATTAAAAATTTTTCAACGGCAAAATTAGTTTGAACCACAAGGTATGAACTTAACCAAATCGAGCCATATCCCTCCAAGGCCAAATCTTGGATTCCAACAAAACTAGATAGGAGGTAGGAATTAATGTCCATGTTCTGTCTTCTGGTTTTTAAGACACAATCCAACCTCTGTGAGCTGGAGGGGGGGGGCACAAAATTATTGTCATCAAGACATCTACAAAAAAGGGACAGTTGGACGGCAACCAGACTTGATGGGATGAAAGAGCTAATCTTTTTCTTTTTTTCTTTTAGTAGCCCTTTTTGTACTTAGGACATGACTTGACAAGGGAAAAGGTGGAAAGGATTTTTTTTTTTTTTAACTAGGATATTTACCACAAGAGGTGGTAAAGTCTCACACAGACTTAGTTTGAAGTAAGAAAAAGTACCAAGATATGCGTGTTGGGTCTCTGGATAGAATCAGACCTCTGCAGGAGGGAAAGGAAGGGGGATTCCTAAATTCAACAGAAGTTTTCAGAATGATTTTAAAGCTGATTTCAAAAACTGAATGGTCATGCTAAATTAGTTAAATAAACTAAGTTAAAAAAAAAACCTGCGAATACCTCTCTTGTTTTACATCTGACACAATCACAAATTATTCTGGCAGTGCATATGCGATTTAAAATTTCTTGCTCAAGTTATTTGAGTATGCAAAGTTTATTCATTCCTTTATCTTCAATCTCATTCCTCAAATAGTGTTTTATGATCTTTGAAGCATATGTTCTTGATTCTTTACCTTTTCCTTTGGTTTACCAATTACTCCTTCTCAAGGTTGAATTTAGAGACTTTCTCTAAAAAAAAATAATAAAACAAAATTGAAGAAATAAAGATTGAAAATGGTATTTTTTAAGGCCAACAAAAATGCTGAACAAAAATAGCGAATATTCAAGAGAACAACCACCTCACTTCTTCAGCGTTATCGGAGAAATTAGTAGAAAATCCCAATAAGGAGAGCCAACAGAAGAAACAAATAAAATCAAAGTTGGAAGAATTAAACATCTAAAAACCAAAGAATATGCAAATTCAACAGAAATGACAGATAAATAAAGTCCAAAATTAGCAAAAATAAAAATTTGAAAGCCAAAAAACCTAATTCCAAAACAGAGCCACTTACCAATACCAAGGATTAACGTTCATAGCTCTCGTTTGGTACAAGTGGAAATTTTTTTACCCACTTAGCAAGCGAACACATCTGGGCAGCTACATAACCTGTTTGTTTCATTTTAATCAATGCTTCTTGTGTGCAAACTCTTTTGGATTGTTGGGTTGCTTGGTTTTATCAGTTTGTCTGACCATATTTTTTTGCATTTCTTTCTAATTTCTCTGACAGCGCTGAAAAAGAAGGCAGTTATCCTCTCGAAAAGCTCACTTTTTCCAGCCAATATTCACGTTGGACTTAAAAACCCCATTCTTGATACTTATTTCAAAAAAATTTGTTTCTGTTATGGCAGGTCAATCTGGTTTACAAAATTATCTTTTTAGAAACCCTCTCCCCCATCTTCCAAAGATAATGAGTGTGAAAACTAAAATCTTAGAAACTCAAAGCAACCCCTGAATTACCCTGGCAGTATTCATCAGTGGCAAAAAAGAGGATAGTTTACTTACTTTGGAAAATATTTGAAATACTTGTAAACAATTGCACCATCTGGATCATAGTCAATGCTGCCTGGCCATTTTTCCAAATTGATATCTGGCATTGGTGGTTTTAAAGCTCGGATCTTATTACGGGCTTCAATTACATCACTCTCATCATTACTGGCTCTTGATGACGAATATCGACTTTGTCTTACACAGAAGCTAAGATTCCTTAAAAGTGCTTTCTGCATCTAGAAAATAGGAATGAGACTGCCATTTTACATATAAATAGCATTTCCTCTGAAAATTTCACTATTATAACAATACTTAATATGCCTTTCAATGAATATTATTCCAAACCTTAAAATAAATAACTCAGAATTAAAGTAAATTAATGTTTGACTATTGCACCAACAGTTCGGTAACTATTCACAGCCTATATAATGGAAAATGGTATAATGCAACAATTCGTAAAATGGTACATTTCGCTTCAGGTTTCTCACCATAAATTGGTCTTGATGGCAGCACTGCATCAAACTGTATTCCTTCATAATCAGTGAGTATAAAGCGACTTTTGTCAATAGTAAACAAAAACTTTTAAAATTACAATTGCACATTACACTTATTAAGTTTAGAAATACAAATCAAAGTTATTAGCACAAGAAAACTATGAATCAAGAAAAACAAATTTCAGGACCTTGACAAAAGAAAGAGTAGAACTGTATCTGGTCTTCATTCAGTCTTTGACTAGTTAATACAACCGTTTTAACTTTTTCGGAATATTTTTTTCTGGCATATTTGGGTAAATATTCCATTTGTTGTATTCAGCTCTGCCCTCTCTTGACCCCCCCCCCCACACACTTGTCATCAAACACTCTTAGGCCCAAGACAAACTTGGCATTTTTCATTTATAGTGTTGCGTTTTCCAATCCAGAGCTAATCTGGAAAGATGTAATGACAACTTGAACAGCAGGGAAAGAGGTTGGCACAAGACTGTACAACATTCAGGAAGGATATAAGGATGAATGCCATCTGGACCAGCAGAGTTATGCAATTTGAGGAACATAAGTTCCTTTAGAACTATTGTATCAGTAATCAGAATTGGTTCTATCTTATGTGATACACCATATAAAGGAGGCGGGGGAAAAATAATACTGGAATTGAAGGAAAAAACAGATGAAAATTCTTCATTGAAGATTTCAACTTTCAGCTCAGGATTAGCAACTGGTTGACTATTGTACAGGAATCTGGAACTGTGTGTTTGCTGCTACATTTTCGAATGGCATAACGCCAGAAAGGTTTAGGATTATCCTTAACAACCTTAGCCAATTTTTCCTCAGACCTTCTCTTCAACTCCTTTATTTGGTTGGTTCTCTGATTACGAAAAGTTTGGAAGACTTCATAATTTTCTGAGGTCTTATTTATTCTGTAGTGATTCCATGCTTGGTGTTTTCTGTCGATTACCTTACTTATTTTGGTAGTTAAAAAGGTAAGCTTTTGGCCTGCTTGGCACAAAAACTTCTGGTGCAAGACTTTTCAGCATGCAAAATTTTAGTTTTCACATTAAATCAACTCGCATTAATATCATAAGTAATAAGTTGTTTACAGTTTACATTAGCAACTTATTCGGAGACTAGTTTGTAATTGACATATTATCGTTGCTCAGAAAAATGTTGTTTAGTAGGCAAACATAACTCCAAAATAATTACAACATAGTTGCAATTACCAACAGGCATAGTTATTACATTCTTAATAAGAAGGTCTGGATTGCTGAGAATAACAGGATCAAGAGTTTGTGTCAGAAGAGTGTGAGAGTAAAGAATGAGTTTTTTTCAGACCTAGAGAATATTATTAAGTTTACAGCAAAACCTCAAGCTTATTAGCCCAAGCTGAAAGGGACTGCAAGAACTAAGTACAGTAACAATATTCATTGAATTTAGATTATATACAAAAGTTATTAGAACAATAAAATTATTGTGCTAAAACAAACATTATAGTGTCAAATTCCTGCTGAAATTGAATCATAATACTGATTATGTTTAGTTATAGTTCTAAGTCATTGACACAAAAAAAACTGTAAAATCTTACAAAAGAAATATACTCCTAGAAAGGATTCAACCCCAATGAACATTATACTATCAAAGTTAGTATGCCTTAAAATCATGGAACTTCACCCCCCCCCCCAAGAAAAAAGCATGGGGATTTTTATTAAACCTGAAAATCATAGTCAAAACTGAGCTTGCATCAGAAATTTTTAATATCAATTTAGAGTTATATATAAAAGTTATTACCAAATGAAAATTCTATGACTTAACAACAAAAGATACTCCTAAAATAGCACATGACCCAAATGAACATTGTGCAGTCAAATCTAGTATACCTGGAAATCATGTAACACACGTTTCAGCCCCCTATAAAAAAAATGGAGGTCTGTATTCCCTATAAATGATAGTCAGAACTGAATCTGTATGGGAATTGAAAAAAAATATTAAGCTTAGAGTTATAGATCAAAGTTATAGCCGAGAAAACAGAACAATCCTTAAGAGAGAGAAACTACCAAAACACTATGTGACCCTGATGAATATTATACTGTCAGATGTGGGATGTCTGAGAACCATGTAACATAAATTTTAAACACCAACAAAAAAAAGCACAGAACTCTATATTAAACCTGAAAAGAATGGCAAAAAATGAGAGCATATCAGAAATTTAAAATATTACTGATTATGTCTGGAGTTACATAAAAGATATTAGAACAATGAAATTGTATGAGTTTACAAGAGGTATACTCCCAAAAAGGGATGTGACCTCGGTTATTATTATGCTGTCAAATCTAATATGCCTGAGTACTATAAAACATAAATTTCAGCCCTTTAGAAAACAAGAAGACACAGAGCTCTGTATTTCCGTGAAAATGATAGTTAAAACCTATTTTTTGTTGAAACAAAATAATAATATTGATTATGTTTACAGTTATAGATCTAGGTTACAAGCCCAAAAAAACTATAAATTTTGCAAGGGAAAGATACAGTGCTCCCAGAAAATCTTGGTGAATATTATAAGGTCAAATTTAGTGTCTGAGAAATGAAACATAAATCTCAAACCCCCAAAAAATAGAGTATGGAACTCTACAGTAAATCTGAGAATGATTATCAAAACTGAGTTTGTACCAGAAATTAATAAAGGTATGATTAAATTTAGAGCATATATATATATATATATATATATATATATATATATATATATATATATATATATATATATATATATATATATATATATATATATATATATATATATATATATATATATATATATATATATATATATATATATATATATATATATATATATATATATATATATATATATATATATATATATATATATATATATATATATATATATATATATATATATATATATATATATATATATATATATATATATATATATATATATATATATATATATATATATATATATATATATATATATATATATATATATATATATATATATTGTATGAAAATGGTATGACTTTACAACATCTCTGAAACAAGATGTAACCCTGATGAACATAATACTGTCAAATCTAGCATGCCCAGAAACCTTAGAACAAAAATTTCAGCCCCCTAAAAAAACAAAAAAGATAACACAGAAGTCTATATTTTGTTGCAAATGATAGTCAGAATTGAATTTGTGTTGTAACTGAATAATAACATTAAGTTTTGAGTAAAACATCAAAGTTCTTAGCACAAAAAAAACCGTATCATTTTCAAGAGTGAGACACTCCCAAAACTGAATGTGTCCCTGACAAATAGCATACTATCAAATTTGCAATTCTGAGAAAAAAAAAATACCAGCCCCCAGTAAAAAAAAAAAAGCACAGAACTACACACTAAACCTGAAAAAACTAGTCAAAACAGAGTTTGTATCAGGAACTAAACATACTACTGATTATATTTATAGTTACATATGAAATTTGCAAAGAAAAAAAATAGTATGACTTTACAACAAAAAGATAATCCCACAACAAGATAGGACCCTGATGAATATTTTCTGTCAAATTTAGCATGCCAGAGAACCATAAAACATAAACTTCTGCACCCCATAAAAAAATGAAGCTAGGCTTATTCAGAGAAAATGCCCCCCCCCTCGTTGATAATTCCTCCCACGTGTACAATTAAGCAGCCACAGAGAAACTATGACAATTAAAATAATGAAGGAAAGAAAGAATATTGGAATGTTCTACCAATGTTCCAAAGTATAGGCAGAATATGTTTTGTACAATGTATTATAGTATTCATTTTTACATTTTTATTTTATTTTAATTCCTTTTTTGCGTTTCTGGGGTTTATTTATCATAGCAAGGTAAGATAAAATTTAACAGTGGGGCTGTGCAGGTAATATCAACCCCAAAGACAAACTCATTAGACATTTCGAAGTTTTTGAACAAAACAGATATCTCAAAATTTGATTCAATATCATACAGGTTAAAGGAGGGCCAGATGACAGAAAAGGAGCCAAGAGGGAGGCTGAAAAAAGACACAAGAACTTTCACTTTTCAATCAAATGATCCCCCTCCCAAGTTTCTAAAGTGACCCCTCCCATTTGCACTGGATGGAGAAAAATGGAGCTAGGCCATTCTTTTTTGGGGGCTGCATTTTGAGAGGAAGCACTTTTTTCTTCTGGAATTTGGTCAAAGTTTCATATAACTTTTAGACCAATCAGAAAACTTTTTTTTTTAGCCCTCCTTTATTAGAGGAGGGACCAATCCTTTAAACAGTTTTTATATGTTAGTCCCCTTGGCCCAAGGAGTTATGGCTGTAAATTTCAAATTAATCAGGAAAACTTTTTTATGGCTCATTTCCAGAACCGTAACCCTTTCCCTTTCCTTCCAACAGCCAATGTTAATGATACTTTTAACAAAGGAAATAATCCCTAAAAGTTTTATGTCACTGGACTCTCAATATCAAACATCCCACCCTCTCTTTTTTCCACTATAAAATACGTCTGAAAAATTTGACAGTTTGCAGATTTTATGGGACTTATGCTAGGAGCTCTGGGTTATGTCATCCTTGAGTGCAAATTATTGACACTGTCACAATTCTGAATAAAATGGGAAACCCATGACGTTAATCAGATGTCTGGGGGGGGTTACTAACAGACCTTATATCAAATAAAGTTCTAGGACAGGAGCTGGTTGCTCTCAAATCACTTTTGCTTTTTTTTAAACTAAAACTCTCAATTTCTAACGGAACAAGCATCCCCCAAGGTTTCTGCAACCATGAGGGAAGGGGTGATGAGGGGACCATCGCCCTCCTTATAGAGAATACATTCTGCTTATGTTATGGTTAATATTATTTTTTACTTTCATAATAAAAGGAATGGACCAAAAATATTCATTCAAGTCAAGAGGGATTAGATATCAAAACAATTGCTCAGGCCACACTGCCTTTCCATTTACAGAATTTAACAAATGAAAATATAGTGAAAATGGGTATAATATTTTAAAAGAAAGTAGTGGACAAAAAAGCAACAAACTTTAAATAATAAATGGTTATTAAGACATTCTTTATTATTTAAAGTTTGTTGCTCCTTTATCCATAGCTTTGTTTAAAATACTACACCTGTTTTTGCCATATTTTCATTTGTTAAATTCTGGGATTAGATACCAATTTCTGCCTTGCCCCTAAAATACATATGAAACAAATTAGTTTAGTTAAGCAAAGCCTGAACATAAATATCAGAAACATTTTCTACAATTGGAAGGGAGGTATCACCATGCAGCATTTATTAAAGCTTAGTGTAAATAAAGAGAGATGAGATTGATTCTTAGCCTCCCCCCCCCCAACACCCCTTCCTATATTCATCTTAAGGCTCATAGAGATTTAGACAATTTGGGCGTTGAAATGTGTTCTTTTAGGAATCTGCCATCTCCCCCCCCCCTTCACCTACAACATGACCAACTGCCCCTCCTTCATGAAAACTGATGCACAATCATGCACTTTTCTTCAGTCTTTTTTAAGTCTTAATTTTCCTTTGGCTGCTCTGTTTTCCATTTGAGGCAACTTAACAGTGAGGAATTGTTGGAAAGAATTTTCTGGGGGGAGGAATTTTCAAGGGGGAAAAAGCTGGGCCTCCAAAAAAAGACACAGCGTCTGTAATTTCTTGTAAATGATAGTCAAACCAAATTTGTGTTGGAATTGAATAATAATAATATTGATCAAGTTTCAACATTAATAATAATAATAATACATCTAAGTTACTGGCAGAAATAACTGTAAATTTTGCAAAAGAAAGGTACTTCCAGAAAGAGATTCAATCCTAATAAATATTATACATCAAATTTAGTGTCTGAGAATCACGAAACATAAATTTCAGCCCCCCCCCCAAAAAAAAAGCAAGGAACTCTATATTAAGCCTAAAAAGGATAGTCAAAACTGAGTAAATAGGTATTTTTACTTTAAAAATACCAATATATTTTGTTACATTCAGAGTAACATATAGGCTAGAAGTTATTACCAGATGAATTTCTACATCTTAAAAACAGATGGATACTCCCCAAACAGATGTGACCCAAATGAACATTTTAATGTCAAATCTAGTATACATGAGAACCATCAAATACAAATTTTAGCCCCTATTAAAAAAAAACAAAAAAAAACATGGAAGTCTGTATTTTCCATTACATAATAGTCAGAACTAAATCTGTAAGGGAATTGAATAACAATATTAAGGTTAGAGTTATAGGTTATAGATCAAAGTTACTAGCAGAAGAAAACTGAACAATTCTTAAGAGAGAGACACTACCAAAACAAGATGGGACCTTGACAATAATTATACTCTCAAATTTACTATGTCTGTGAACCATGAAACATAAATTTCAGTCCACAAAAAGTGCAGAACCATTAAACTTGAAAAGGATGATCAAAACTGAGTGTGTATCAGGAATTAAAAATATCACTGATTATGTCTAAAATTTTATATAAAAGGTAGAAGATAGAGAGCTGTGTATTTCCCTGGAAATGATAGTAAAAACCCAATTAGGGTTGGAACTGAATAATAATGTTGATTAAGTTTAGAATTTTAGATCTAAGTTATGGGTGCAAGAAAACTGTCAAGTTTGCAAGAGAAAGGTAAAGTACTCCCAGAAAATCCTGATTCTGATGAATATTATACTGTGAAATTTAGTGATTCTGACAAGCATAAAACATAAATTCCAGCCCGCTATAAAATAAAAAAAAAAAAACAGAAAGGAAAAATGGAGTGATAGAAAATTCCATTTTTTACCACAAAAGCAGAATTTATCTTAGATACAATTTGAAAAACAAAAATTCCAAGGATCTACTGAGTTGAACTAGCATATTTTCTTCCCAAATATACATGCAGTCTACATAAGACAACAAGTTTTTTAATAGAAGATTTTTTGTACCTCCATTTTAGATTGGTTTACTTGAAACACATACTCAGTATTGTAATATGAAAATGCATCTTTTGTGAAACATCACAAATGGATTTTTAGCCTCAATATTCTGCCTTTTTAAACAAATTCTATAAATCAATCTTCTAGGATGAGGGGAAAACTGATCTTCTAATTGCCTGTAGTTTGCAGAAAAAAATTACTAAGCACAAATAAAGGAGCATAGCACTTGTACCCCTCACCCTTTCCTGAAAACAATCTAATTTTATAATATTTGAGTTTAAACAACACATCACCTTATTCACCTATAACAAGCTGAACAAAATTAAACTGTTTGCGGAGCTGTGGAGTGGGCCTAAATTGCATCTCTCCAGCAAATCTCTCTTACATCATGCCACTGGGCCCTTAACAAAGTGACATTACATTACATTGCCATGATTGACATGGAGCAAAACAGATCTAGTATGGATCTGCATAGGCCTATATAAAAATTAAATTGAAAAAACAAAGTTTTTCAAAGGGAAGTAAAGAGCGAAGTTGAAACTTAAAACGGACAAAAATTATTACTTCACAGCCTATTTAATATATATTAATATAACTAGTACAAATAAACGCACTAATTATGTTTCCCTATGCTTTTATGATTATACAAAACTAGCACTTTACTGAAAACACAAAAGTCAAGTATAAAAAAAGGGTTATTGATTTAAGAGGCAAACATGAGTGTGTAGCTTGACAACACTAAACAAATCTATAAAGCTTTTTATAGTCTTCCACCATTTGTGACAACACTGTTTAACCTTTGCATAAATGATGCTCCTGGGGTGGTCAAGAATGGCTTGGAACTGTATGCAGATGATTCCAAACTCTTTGGTCCAGCAGCCTCAATAGAAACTTGCTCTTTTCTGCAAGAAGATCTCAACAACCTCTGTCTGTGGGCAACAACCTGGATGCTTGAGTTCAACCCACCCAAATTTACAAAGTCTTTCATCTTGGTCCAAACAATCCCTGCCATAGTTATCACATGATTGACTCTGCAGGTGCCAATATGCCCATTCAGAGTGCCAAGGAAGAGCATGATCTTGGGGTATTAATTAACAATAAGCTTAAGTTAAACTTAAGCTTATTTCCCAGTCACTGTCAGAACCAAGCAGTAAGGCAAACATGGTCTTTGGTTTGATCAAGCATTCAGTAACAAGTTGCCAACCAAGAGTTATTAAGAAGCTTCACACAGCCCTTGTTTGTCCCCATCTTGAGTTTTGCATGTTGGTTGCCAACCTGCACTTTAAGTGTGACATGGAGATTCTTTAGAAGATCCAGCATAGAGCAGCCAAACTCCCCAGGGGCGCCATTTGGGGGAGGGGGCAGGGATGGGCCATTGCCCAGCCTAATTTTTCTGGGGGGCCCAAGCATCCTCCCAAAAAGGCCTTTTTTTTCTTTTACAAAATATACAGGAAAAAAATTACAATTAGTAATTAGTCAAAATTTTGAAACTGCTACATTTATATGTAGATTAACTTAGATAATAGTGAGATTAATAATGCAACTGGGTCATGAACAGGGTTGCCAACTGGACATATTTTATGTCCAAAGGACAGATTTCTATGTGCCTGGACATAATGACATAATAGGGCAAAAAATGGACATGTTTTAGACATTTGGGACATAAAGTAGAAACATTTTCCAAAGTTATTATGTAAAACAAATTACTTTCATAAGAAAATGACATTCATCACCAAAAGAGTGCTAAGACATATCAACTTATTTTTTAAGCTCTGTTTTTATTTTCAGTGGTTATTTGCTCTTCTGCGAAGCAAACTTTCTGAAAATGCCTTCAAAATTCTTTCACCTATAAATGGTATTATTGCCCTGATTTTTACTTGGCATGGTCAAGATAAAGGACAAGCTGTCACCTTTTTCATATAAACTTACTTCTGGCTTCCAAACGTCACACAAAAATCTCAATGAAAAGTTAACAAAATGAAACCTTTTGATTGTTCATGGTCTGAAATCAAAACTAAAGCCAAGTTGTCAAACACCCAGGGTACATTCCTTCAGATGAACATTTTCATCACTGTAAAGGAGCTGAGAGAAACTTAAGTAAGTAAAAATTTAATGTTAGGTGATATAGCTCAATTATATATACCCCCACCCCTATATATACTAATCCAGGGCATATGTTTGTACATTAGGGGGTGGGGGTTAAGTTTAAACTTACCTCCCATTTACATCAGAAATACAATTTACACCCCCCCCCCCTTAATGTGCAAATATATACCCTGAATTAGAATAGGGGTGGGGGTAAAATTCATATACGACAAAAATGATTCTTCTATTTGGAAAGAGCATAAAAAAACGAATCGAGTGATATGTTTATGTTATTTGTATGTCAATAATATGAACTGCGAAAAAGTTAATGACGGGTCTCCATGTCTGGTTTCCTTATACAGTATATAGCAGTGGGTACTGCATAATGCATAAGTACCTATATATACATATAGTAGTAAATATATATAGTATACATAAATACTATATATATTTGCTTAGTTTATAATGCTATGAAGTAATATATAAATAATATAAGCCTAAAACTGAGGCTATTGAAGAGGAGATATGTTAATAAGACAGTTCCCATATTTATAATATGCAAAAATTGTAGTTATCACACTTTGAAATCGATTTCGCTATACTTACCTCCCAGCCCCTCTAATATGCAGACGTATAGATAGATGAATTGCATTATTCCCATATGTTTCCCTGTTTCTTGCTTTTGTCAGCATTTATTTGATTTACAGTTATACTAGTTGAAAAAAGAGTGATGCATGGCAAAATGCATAGAAAATAATTAATTTTTACTATATCTTTCCACATTAAGGAGGGATATATATATATATATATTTGAGGAGGGGACAGCCCTTTTCATATACGGAATAATTTCTCTTTGTTTTAAGTTTTAATATTGCTCCTTACTTTCAGCTAAAAGAAACTTGTTTTTTTTTATTTAATTTCTGAACGTTTTTGATTTAATGCGGCTTTGATGTTGGCTCACTGTACATGAATAATTAAAATGAAATTTGCATATTAATATTACTTTTTTGGCTAAATGGCTTTCGCGAACTTTTGATCTAATGTAACTTACAAATTAACTTACGTAATCCTTAGTAAATACCTCACTCTTTACGCCAAAGTTCAAATTCTCTTCCAGTTTTCTAAGAATGGCCCCTTAGCCACAAATGCCGTTAATTAGAATAAATAGCTCTGATGAAAAAAAAAATTAGCGCTAAGAGCGAGGTAATGACTAGGGGGCGAACCCAATCATGTATGTATTAATTTCTGTTTGTTTTAAGTTTTGGTGTTGCTCCTTACTTTCAGTTGAAAAATTGCATTTTTATTTAATTTCTTATTGTTTTTTAAATAATGCTTGGAATCCGACGCCCCCTTCACAGCAACGTCCCTTCCTCCACAGAAAGCTCCTCCCACGTGAAACCTGACCCCCTCCCCAACTACCAGAAAAATTTGCCCTGAAAACTTTTGTATACTTCCCAATAACCAATATTATATGTAAACATTGGACATAGTTCATAACTTGCAGACAGTCCCCTGGAGACTGTGGGGGTCATCCTCAAAGACATAGTTATTGTATTTTTTGAACATGCTGAACAAAATGGCTATCTAAAAATTATGATCCGGTGACTTTGGGAAAAAAGTGAGCGTGGGAGGGGGCTTGGTTGCCCTCCATTCTTTTTGGTCACTGAAAAAGGGCACTAGAACTTTTAATTTTCGTTCTGAACAAGCAAATACATCAGTTTTCTGGTCTGCCCTAAGAAAATGTAAGGATGCCAAGGATAAAGAAAAATACAAGGATCTTTGTGATTTTATACTAATGTTATGTGGCCTGCCACACTCTTCAGCAGCTGCTGGAAGACAGTTTACACTACTTGGTAACATCAAAACCAAATTACAGAATGGTCTTCTAATGCAAATGACTAGTTGTTTAATGCATGTCAAGCAACTAATTTGGTGTTCTGGAACGTTGCTGGAATCCTGGATTATACATTTTGAAATGCACAAGAAATACTCCAATTGGTAAATAGCTAGCAAAGGAAGAAATAAGACTGACTCTCATGCTGAACATAATTTTGAAGATGAATTCTTGCTAGAAGACTAATCTTAAGCTCCCACAGATTTTTTTTTAGTGTTTACTTGTTTTTATGAGTTTTGTTCTTGTATTAAATGGTTTTTTTTTTTCATTTTCAATATATTTGATGTTAACTAGCTGCTTTGAAAGAGATTCCCAAAGTGTCTTTTGGTCAATTTCTCAAGTGATAAGAAAAATAGCCTCTAGGTTCCGAGATTTCAAGATGGACATATTAGGACAAAATATGGACATATTTTGGCTAAAAATAACATAATTTTGGATACTCAGGGGACATATTTATGGGACAAAAAGTTGGCAACCCTGGTCATGCAAGGGTTGAAGTGACAGATCAGTTTCTGATTTTATTGATTCAACATCTTTCTTATGTGCTATCATGAGTGTTTCCACTTCTACTTATTTTGGTAGTAGAATACCTATTTTTGGACTATTCTACTTCCAAATATTAAATCTACTTATCTACTTACTTTTGGAGGCTTAAGTTTTTGTGCTGGCCAAGTATTTTGGTTTTGATTCCGTTGAATTATAATCCTATAATGTCTTATAGAATGGAAGGGTGCAATTGTTTTTAGAAGCGGAATCTTTGTTGGGAACGGAATCTTTGTCGGGAGCAGCAAAAAGGAAATTTGGGAAATTATAAAGATCAGTTTAAATGAAAGAATTTGTTTAAAACCGTAAGACCATCCATATATAACCCATGTATTATTTGCCCAGTTCATCAGTTCATTTCCAACAGCAACACCAGACATCAGCTTTTTGTCGAGTCCCAAAAGGCTACTCAACTGCCAGTCCTGGAATTAGAAAGGAGTGCTGCAACAAGATGGTCATACTGGTATCAATCAATATCAAAGATAAGACTCCAATATGAATGTGTTTTGGCTGTACTGTCTGCAGTCAGTGAAGCTTGAGCAGAAGCAGCTGGGCTCCAGAGACAAATGGAATCTTTCACAGTTATATTCCAGTTGCTCTATATGGAAGCAATTCTGAGGATGACAAACTCCCTTTCTGAGCAGCTTCAGGCAGTTGATCTGGTAATATCTAGGTCCAGCACCTTGATTCAAGCAACAAGGAAGGAAATAGCTGAACTGCGCTCTGACACTTCATTTGCATCACTTTTGGAGAAAGCAAAAGAGTTTGCTGAAGGTCTTGAAATTGAAGTACCTGATGTGAATGGACCCGTCACCAGATCCTCCTCTGCAGGTCAGAAGGGACAACCTAGAAGAACCCAAAAAATTATCAAACACCTGAAAGAATTTATGACCATTTCAACATTAGGAAAAAACTTTGTTGAATCCAACAATAGAGCTCCAACTCTAGTGGAAGAACTGAAAAGAGAATACCTGGAGACTGCAGATCATCTGATTGCGGAATTTGACAGACAGTTTACAGATAACCTTACAGTGCTCAGTAAACTTGAAGCTCTGGACCCCAGCTCTACCAAGTTCATGGATGCAGGGCTCCTCAAGCAATTCTCTGAACTTTATTCTGAAATGGACATTGACCAGATTCTTCTTGAGGCCCAAGCTGGTATTGCAAAGCGGTTTTTGCTTGAGGAGGAGTCAAAGACGAAGAACTTCATGGATGTCATCAATAATATTGAGACACTTCCAGTGGCCTATTCAGAAATTATCAAAGTTCTTCATATTGCTGCCACACTTCCTGTCATGACAGCCAGCAATGAATGCTTGTTTTCTGGGCTGGAACTAGTGAAGAACTATCTGTGCTTGACTACAGGAGACAATTGTCTTAGTCACCTGCTTTTGATCTTTGCAGAGAAGGATTTAGTTAAAAACTTGGATTTTGACCAGCTTGTTGATGACTTTGTGAAGATGAAACCACGACAGTTCCCCTTGTTGCCTTGAGTGTTCACTGATCTGTTTCAATCTTTTGTTGTATTTTTTGATTCTGTAAATATACTTGATCAATCAAAGTTTTGCATCATCATAGCTGGAGAGTGACTCCGACTTGGACTAAAGTATTTACTGTAAACAGCAAGCTGCTTTTGATCTTTGCAGAGAAGGATTTAGTTAAAAACTTGGATATTGACCAGCTTGTTGACAACTTTGTGAAGATGAAACCAAGAAGATGAAGATGAGACCATTCCCCTTGTTGCCTTGAGTGTTCACTGATCTGTTTCAAATTTTGTTGTATTTTTTTATTCTGTAGATATACTTGATCGAGCAAAGTTTTGCATCATCATAGCTGGAGCGTGACTCCGACTTGGACTAAAGTATTTACTGTAAGCAGCAAGCTGAAGAATTTGGCTACAGAATATACTTTAGTCAAAGCATGAGTTTCTACAGAGGTTTGGCTTTCATCAAGTTATAGGTTTGGAAAAGTGGAAGATTCCCAAAGTGGAAGATTGCTGTTTTTTAACATCGCACATACCATTTCCCTTTTCTTTGGATATCTGGCCTTTTCCAAACCTATGGCATAGGAGCAAAAGAAGGAAAGGCAAAGCAATTGAGACAATTCCCTTAATTTTTATGGTAACTCCTACAGAAGGCAGTTTTTTTTTTTTGATAAAGCTAGAGGCAATTTTTTTTTTTTTTATACAAGCCTGCTTTGGGGCCCACGTTGATTGCTTGCCCACCCTAAGGTTTGACTGAAATGGTGCCTCTGAAACTCCCTTTTGCCAAACAATAAATCTCCTACCAGCAACAACTAGAAAAGCTTGACCTGCCTACCCAAACATACCACAGAGAGAGAGCAGATGTCATCCTCACATTTAAGATAATGACCAGTGGCACCATCAAGCCAGTTTTTGATCACAATGAATACACCAGAACACAAGGAAATCCCATAAAACTGCATCAAAAACTTAGCAGAAAGTGTGAGAAGCTCAATTTCTTCCCTAATTGCATTGTTCCACTGTGGAATTCACTCAGCAAATCTACCATGTCAGCCAGATCAGTTGATAGCTTCTGTGTCATCCAGATCAGTTGATAGCTTCAAGGTTGGTGTTGACTGTGATTTGAGTGGCAAGTCATTGAAAACACAGTGGGACAAACCAGCATCATTGAGCAGGGTCTATTAGGTGCCACCACTCCCCTTAGCACCCAAGTATTCCTGGCTGCCAATACATACAGTGAACCCAACAACAAAACCAAACTGTCCTGTAAATATGAAAATTGTGTTAATTGTCCTGTTGTAATGAACTATACTATGAACTGTTGCCCTGTAGCCTATACATGTAAATAGTGATAATCCAACTGTGACATGAAGATTATCAAGTTAATGTTACCTGGCAACATCTGCAGGTTCTTCAGCCTTAGTTGCTGGAAGATGCAATTTATGGTAATTTAAGATAATCATTTGAGGCTTTTTTATGCTCTTTTGTAATTCATAAAAAAACACCTTTGGGGCCCCTTTAAGGGCTCAGATACAATTTGCAACAAAAACAATTATTGTGTTATGAAAGAGCATAAAAAAGGCATCAAATGATGTTTTCACTTTCATCCTAGCAAAATTATACTGCCACCTAGAAATTTACCCAGTAGGCCAAATTAATTTTTCCTTGAGTATCAGCAATTCTAGGAACAGCACTGAGTGGAGGTGAACCAACCAAACACTTTCCAAGAAGTCTTATTATGCTGGGAATAGGCATAAGCCGTGTACATTTGGTCCAAATTAAATCTTTTCATTGAATTTTTTTTTTTGCTCAAAATACAAATTCACCTTCAATTCCTGTATAGACTATGGTATCTTTGAGGGTAATATCGTACTTTTTACAAGGCTACTTTGGTGAAAGGCCAAGGCCCTAACCCATTGGTTATTTAGGGGTGAAGGATACCCCTAGGGCTAAATCCCTGATTTTGAACAAACCTTTTTCCAGTCTCGTCCCGTACTTTCAAATAATTTTGCTGTATTTCAATGTTGCCTAATAAAAGTGTCTTTCCCGTGTCCGTGTTTTCAACGGTCTAATCTACAGTTACACATCTTATTTTAATTTTGTCTTCAGACTGAATTTACTTGTTTCCAAGTTATCAAGTATTTTGCAGTATATTGCATCAAGACATGGCTAATTGTAGAAAGAGAAAAGCCAAAAAAGATAGTCCAAGTAATTGAGAAGCAAATGTTTAAATGGCTGTGGCACGGGTAAATGGCGGGAGTAAGTATGATGTATGTCACAAAAATTTGTATTGTATTTTTCCCATGAATTGTTTTAGATTTCTAAAACCATTTCTCCAAATCATAACTGCCCGATGGCTCGTGCGTCACATTTTTCGACTTAAGTTCATTCGACATCGAGGGTCTGTATAAGCATTCATTACATAAGGCTAAAAAAGGTAGCTTAATTCCATCTCAAATTGGTAATCCTTGTGACCAGCAATTGTTTAAACCTGAGCTGTATTATAGTCACACTTATATCACTGAGTTACGACTAAAGCGCAAATTATGTGCGCTATTCAGAATATCTTGATTCGAACTTTACTCAGCTTTCAAGCATAAAATTGTCGATAAACTAATCAGAGTCAAGAGCAATATTTATATTGCCTATACAAAATGAAGTGCTGCAGCAACCCTCTTTCGGCTTCGCAAACAAAAATGTTACGCAAAATATACTTTAGTCAGGAGTTCAACGAAGGATTTGAACATGTTACATTGACTTTGCAGTCTTCAATGTATGTTTTTATGCGCCGTTAAATGTATTGGAAGGTATGCTTCCAGTTGAATCTTATTCTTTCTAATCGTTACGGATTAAAACTTACAACATATTGTTGAATCACATTACTGCAGTTAGTTTTTACTATTATAATTACGAAACTAAATCATTGCGATTTTTCTATTATCGTTGCGTAACCATACGGAGAAAATTTTCCTTATACTCAAATTATTGTAAACAACGGAAATGTAACCAAATTATTTCTTTTAGCCTAAAATAGATTTTAGGAATCGATAATAGGTACATCAACTAAAAAGTTCCATGCCCTTCATTGACAAAGATTATCGCGTTCTAACAGCATTGTAACTTTCTGGTCTCTAAATTGCCTCAGACTTTAAATCAAAATCTTTCCTTTTTATGTGTGCATTACGACCAAAGCTGTTAATTCTTGAAACCTTCCACATAGAATATCTCTTGATATACCTAAAAACTTTCAAAATAGACTTATCAAAACCAGGTAGTACTATACAGCTATCCGTAACCTTTCATAATACTTTACTAGGTTGCAGCTACCGGTCTAACCGCAATCATACTACTATAGATAGCCGCTGCAAAAATAAAAGAAGGATACAATAGTTTGTAAAAGTATACAGCCTCTACTCCCTGAAGACAAGTGCGGTCTAATACCCGATTAATTAAAAATCCTTCACTTGTCTTTGGATTTTTTTCCCAATTCTTTTGATCAAATAAAAGATAAAGTAATTTGCTAAAGCTTATAACCCATTAACCAAGAAGATGGCCGTGCTCCGACAATCTATTCTTACTTGCATTTTCTTCTCTGTAGTGGCAATGAAAACTAATTATTTTGTTAGTTTTATTACAACACTTATTGGAGAAATCAGATGGTATTAACGATAGGGTTAAGCTAGATGAGGCTAGAAAGTGGTGATGATCTCTCTGTCAGGGAGCCTCAGTCAACCAAGGATTTGAGCAAAGACTCCACGGGGGAATACGCTCAAGATTCTTATCTCCTGATTTAGACTTCAGAGGGTGACGAGGATGAGTTCGTTTTGGGAACAAGAGATAAGTCTGAAATAAATGTGTAGGCCATTGGAAGATTCTTTAGGGTAAGTGACCTAGCTAAGGCTTATAGTAAAGCTAGTTCATCAGTGATGCAAACCCCTCAACCAGAATCTCGTTCAGGCCTGACGGGCCAACTATGTTTGCCTCACCAAGGTGCAATCTTTCTCAACTGCATGGCCGCCCGCAGGGGGGGGGCTGCCCCCCCCCTGGGATTTAGACCAGAGTAGGAAGAAAATAGAAGCGTAACAACTAATCAAAGAAAAAGAATTTCTTATTTTGGTTTTGTCTTTAAGAACTGCTATGAAGCTTGTTTAGAATCAATTCAGAATTTAGTTCAATTCTTAGATCTTAGATTAACTCAATATGGGTAATTATTTAAATATCAAAAGGAGACCGAAACCGGAACCCGATTTAGGGTGTAGAGTAAATACTCTCAAGGGCATTCTTATGCCCTAGCAATAGTGCAACAAGCTTGATAAAGCTTACCGCATTTTGGAATTAATAAACAAAGAAAGTTTTATAGATATACAGCGTCATGCCCTACCAGAAGTCAGCTTGGTCTTGGTTTTTGTCATATTTTGTCACAGTAAAAATGTAAGTCTAATTTTTTTATTCTTTTCCTTCATTTTTAAAATATAATCCTAGTTAAGGGGTAAGATTCTAATTTTGGCTATAGTTATCTATAATGTCTATAATGATTATCCTGTGTTTATTCCATTGGTTGTATCCTACAAGGTCTTATCCTATTAGGAATTTTGCTTGCTTTTCTTTCATAATACTGAACTTAACTTTTAGCTTAAATCTTAACGGGAATTCAGTCAAGAGACCGGAATTGATGAATTAAAATATTGATCTTTTAATAAACCAACAAATACTTAATAATTAATCAACAGATATTTCTAAATAAATTACAAATAGATGGCTTAAATTGAATAGTAAAACTAATAGTAATTAGTAAAAATAGTAGTAAAATAGTAACCATTCTTTTAAAAAAAGTAAAACTCTTGGTTTTTCTATACCGATATAGAATCACATTTTTGTACCACTCACTGTTTGAAATATGATCAGTCTAAAGATATCATTATCAGTCTGGTAGCCAGCGTTTACGTCCCCCCCGGTGATTACCCCCTTGGAAAATAGCCCCCCCCCCCGGAAAATATAAAAAAAATTCTTTGTATTTTTTTTTACCACAAAATTTATTTCTCCTCCAATCTTCTCTATTCTGGTATCTGCCCCTCCCCCTGGAAAATTTTCTGTGGGCGCCCTTGCTCAACTGTTGTCTTTAAAGAAGTCCCCCCTGCGCATCACCAGTTTATAGCATTTCTCCCTACACCAATATCTCATACTGGTCTACCAAAGTTATCCCTGCAAAAGTTGGTAGTCTTTTTTCGTCTTTTATGATGGAGAAATACTACATTGACTTTGCCAACTCTATATAAGCACTTTGCATTTCTAAAACTTATTTTTCAGTCATAGTAGGCCCAGTATCTTAAAATCTGTTCTAATTTTTGGAAAACTTCTAAGATTTATAAAAATAAAAAAATAAGTTTGAATGTGTCACTTTAAAGATGTTAAGCACTCAGTACATTTAAAGAAATAAGTGTCTCTTTAACCACGCATGCCACTAGTAATTTTCACCAGAGGGCAACCAATACCAGTTTTCAGTGGAGTTTTTATATAGTTATGCACTGAAGGAATGGTTGAGCAAGGATAAATGTAACGCCCATATGCCACAAATACTGACAGTTGGACACGTTTTTGACACCCGTTGATGCACTAGATATACCATATTTCATTTAAAAGTGTCTTCTGAAAATAAAATTTAATAACCATTTTGTAAGGAATTACCACAAGGAATAAATCACCAGAACCGAACAAGCTTCATCAGTATTTGTTCATAAAGTATAGAACAACATCTACTTTCTAGAGATCTGGAAATGATTGATAGGGAGTCTATCCCACAATTAAAGAAGTCTATCCCAAAATTAGAAAGGAAAACCCAAATTTAGTGAGCTGAGATGTTATACACAGCTTCATAGATGCGGAAAAGCGATACTGTACTTTGTCAAGGCTAATTTTCTTCCATAGCAGAAATGACCAAAGAAGACTCGTCAACATGCAACCTTGTTGAATAATAATTACACGACCTTGATATATGCTGAAGTCCTTTACTTTATTGCATAAAATAGGATATTCATTTTACTGCAACCCCAAAAAGGGATATGACGGTGCTTTTCCAGCCTTAAGACCCTTGTCTTTACATTTTCCTGTGCTTAGAAGTGTTATTAGAGCTTTGTATGAGACGGTAGAGAGATATAGAATCATTCGGACATAACTAATGCTAGGACTGTAGGAAACTTTCCCTTACTTTAATCCCTTGTTGAGAAAGCAATTTGGAAACTTCAAATTAAACACAAAATGATCATTTAAAAGGATAATATAAATGCTGGATCCCTAACGCTTTAGGTTGTCAACTGATGAAGGTAAGCACACTTGGCGAGAATCTTACTTGAGCTGAACACTCTCAAATGAGAGATGAACACTTTTCGGTTCCAGTGACTATTGTTTTCTGGGAAAGAAGCAAAATTAAAACCAAGTTAATTAAATCATATAAATAGCTTTGCCAAAAAATTGTAGACAATTGCTAAAATTTAGGTCACGCTATTTTCAAGTATCTAGAAGTTTAAGTTTTGAATTGAGGTCCCCGAAAGTCCCGAGTCCAAACTAGTCAACTAAATTTTTTTAGCTGTCACGAGTATATATAGAAAGATACTATTTATCTCTAAAATATATCACCAGTCTGAAAGTCCTGATGATTCACGTTTGAAATATGGTAGATACCAAGTTATAGAGAAGACATTGGAAATACCATATCCTAATTTTTAAGTTATTTTAGCGCGATTTTAAATAAAAGGGAAGTACCTGGTACTTCTAGGTAAACTTTAATCAAACCCTTTATAGTAAAGCATACAGGAATGTATGTAATAGCTAATAATATTAGCTTGATTTTGGTAAGAAACAGATTGTTAAGAATTATAATACTTACAAGACTAAGAGATGTTCTAAGCTAGTATTTGGTGTGCAGGCGCACTATGTTCTGAATTACAACCGTCAAAACAGTTTATAATAATCGCTAATTATATTCGGTTTTCGAAGGTGTTTACTGCAAAATACGCCATTGCGTGGCAGTTTAGCTTCTGAAGCCGGGAGGTACTACCAATAACCTTCAGATATCAAACGAAACTCTAAAGAAAAGAATTTTTGAAACAATATATAGACCCAAAAAAGTTCTGCTCTATGCTGGTTTAGAATATGTAAAGTCTGTTAATTTTAAACGTACCCGTCATAAGACATTAGCATAAATCATTTTGCATAATTTGGGAAAAGAGAAGACCCTCCCCCCCCCCCCCACCGAACAAAAAGTAATTCAATCTTGACGAAAATTACAGCTTCAAATATTGCCCCGTGTTCAATATAGTTTATTACAATCGACTACAATTGCTTTCAATAAGCTATATGGAACGGAGGGCTAGGTACCCAGCAGAGTTTTCATACCCATCAATACAAAACGCGAAGTTTGGCTTTTTGCTATTTTTTTCACGAGGGTTGATCGTATCAAACCAAAGGATTTGGAACTTCGAGAGGTCACTTTCGAGTGGAAATTCAGTTTTAGTGCCTTGATCAAGAGGTGCAAGTCTTCAGGAGGCAAATAATCTCCTCTAACGACATTTTTTCGCCCCATAAAGCCATTGGGGCGAAACATGGGATTGCGTCGTAATTTTAAGGTAGCACTTTTAGTCAGAAAGAGTTAAAACTAGCTCATGTCCCAGTCGTAGCATAAGCGTAGCACTGCCCGTAATCAGAGAACAATACAAAATTAATAATAAAGAAAAAAACAAACTCAACGCTGAGCTTTGAAAACAACTCATGACGACCATTCATGGCGTCATGTTTTATACTAACGCATAATTTGAGATATATTTTTTTTTGTCTCTTGAGTTAAAGCCTAGATACTCATTTTCTGATGTTTTTACTAATTTTCAGACGAGAAAAAAAAATCCTAGTTAGGTTATAAATATTTCTCAAAGCGATTTTTTCACTTAATAAGGTTATTTACTCGGCACTTATTACAATTTTTTTTAAACTAATGATGCAAGTTTTAACGTACGAAACATAAAGTGAATTCAGTGAGCTCTAATCATTATTTAATAATTGTAAAAATGAAACCTATAAAACTTGCAAAATTAATGCACTGCAACAAAATAACATAAAAGAATAATAATAATAAAAAAAAACAGAAGAAAAGAACTTGTAAAAGCCAGGTCCTTAGGAGGTATACACTTATTTATGCCTCTTCCTTTGGAACAGCATGGAAGGGGAACAGCTTATCACCTCTTCCAAGGTTTTCACATAAGTCGCGTTCACACACTTGTTTGTGCTTCATGAGATCAAATTTAGTGGGGTAAGAGGTGTCACAAACATTGCATTTCAATAACGGCCCCACAAGGTGGACAAATCGGTGCTTGAACAAGGACGAGTACTCAACAAAAGCTTTAGAACATTCCTGAAAAAAGTGAAGTCAGGAACATATCTTTTTAGCAACTTATAGATTAATCATTGACAAAAAAAAAAAAAAAAAAAAAATCACTCATTTCACCTGGAATGTACAGGACAACAGTAAAGATGCTAGCAAAGATGCTCAGGATGGACCTTCTGTGGGATCTAATAATTTTTCTGGGGAAATTCAAAAAATAAATTCTCAGGGCTAAGCCTTTTAATTTTTTTCAGGAGAAAAGGGCCTCTAATCAGTCTCAGGGGGCGGGGGTCTACATACATGTGCAGGTATGGTAGCTGCTGCTGTAAAGTAAAAATCACGCAGAAATATTTAAAATGTTATTCAAAAGCCCCATTTTTTTCTTACTGCTATTATATATGTATATGTATACACATATGTATCTTATATGTCATATGTAAATTTCCAAACATATTACGTAATCGTTATTCAGTAAGTATTATTCACTTTTTGTGAATAATTGTTGAGCAAAAAAATTGTCAGATTTCGAATTTAAGTAGGCTATGCTGATTTTAACTATTTGTCTATGATGAAAGTACTGGAAAAACGGCTCTCAATAACAAGCACTGTATGCTTAAAGTTGCACTTGAATTAACTGATTTGAATGTGCAATAAATTCAATCGGAAATAAGTGAAGTGTTGCCACTTATTCAAATAAATTGACTCTAAATATCAATTAGATCAAGAACGGCCATCATGGTCGTATTTCAAAAATACAATTAAAAAAATGAATGAGCCATCTCACGATATTCTAGGACTACTGGTTTGATACAATCATCCATGAAAAAAAAAAACAATAAAAACGCATCCGTAATTTCTTCTGGCAAAAAATACAAAATTCCACATTTTGGCAGATAGGAGCTTGGAACTTCTATAGTAGGGTTCTCTGATACGCTGAATGTGATGGTGTTATTTTCATTGCAGTTCTATGACTTTTACAGGTTGTTTCCCTCTTTTTTCGAAAATAAGGCAAATTTTCTTTTCTTAGGCACGTAACTTTTGATGTGTAAGACTAAACTTGATGAAACTTATACATTTGAAATCAGCATAAAAATCTGATTCTCTTGATGTATCTATTGGTATCAAAATTCCGTTTTTTAGAGTTTTAGAGTTCATTACCACAAACTGTTTGATTTAGGCTACATAAATGGTTAAAGAAATTAAGAAAGAAGAGTAATATCATGGGAATGATTGGTTTAAAGATGTTGGTTAAAGAAGCTACCTATGAGGTGCGCAAGGAATACTTTACTCTTTTGTGTTTGCGTTGGCAAAACACAAGATAGTTTAGAAAACAGGCTACAACAACAAAAAACAGCAATATATTCCCCCTAAATGCAAAAAAAAAACAAGGCATCTTCAATTTAACATTTATAGAACATTTATTTCAGCTTCTAGGTTAGAATATAATGTTCAGTAAAACAAATAGCCTATAATTGATAATTTATAGTATTGTTGTAAAGTTACCGTAAAATAAAAACCCGGTCAGTAAAATTTGTAAAATTGGTAAATAAGGTATTCCCCTGGAATTATAGGGTAAAATTACTGTTTTGGAGTTGTCCTGTTGCTAGGAGACCAGTTGAGCTTCTTTTGTTTCAATCATTTTTTCAGCTTATACTGAAATTGTTTAGAGATTTTTATTTTCCTAGGCTTAAAAAAGTAATACCCCTCATCTATTTTAAAAACCAATAGGAATAAGTTTTCTTAACGTAAATAAAATCAGTTTTTGTTGAAATACTATTTAGTTTAGGACATATACATTTTATTAGCATTCATTTTATTTATTTCTAATAAATAGACTTTTATTTACTTAGGGTGAAAGGCAGGGGCTCATTTGGGCAGAATCCACTGACGTCTCAAACTTCTTTGAATTTTTGGACACTCCCTGATCAAATTATGCAACATTGATTTTTTTACAATCGTCCTCTCCCTTTCCAGAAAAAAAAACATTTATAACTTCCAATTCATTTTTTTTTATCCAGTGAAAATCACAATAACAATGCCTTATTCAAAACTGTTTCTTTCAGCCTGGGTAGTATTGGGCGATGTTAACTACACGGTACTGTAAAATACCAGTAAAATAAGTAAAATAGGTAAGATACTTATTTTACGGGGGTCCGTAAAATTACGGTAAAATGCGTAAAATGCCCAATTTTATCATTTACAACACTAATTTATGGGGACTATTGAAAAGTATTAAGATTGATCCTAGAAAAAAACTCTATATAAATAGAAATAAGGAAGATTATAAATTAAATCCCAATTGTATTAATTCAATTAAATAACAAGCCTGGGACTTGTATTATTCTAATAATGAAAAAGATAAAAAATTCAAAAAGTCAATCTAAAACGGGTTGAACTTACTTAATAAAGTTGAAAATGGCGAAATTAAACTATATAAACGCTCACTCTAGGTCAAAGCATATCGACCAAATTAGCAAAAGTAAAAAAAAAACCTTTCAATTATTCAAATATTATTATCTTGATTGGATGTGTTTGGGGAAATGGTGGGCGGGAGAGGGGCGTTAGTTGCTCTCCAATAACTTTCAACTATTAAAAAAGGCACCAGCCCTTTCAATTTCCGAACAAATGAGCCTTTTTGAAGTTTCTACGACAACACTTTCAATAAAAACCTTATATGTCCCCAGGGCGTAACTTACAACCCTTGCCCTGAGGGCTGAGGGGGGGGTGTAATCCTCAAAGACCTAATTTCAAGAACTTTCAACTACGTTGAACAAAACAACTATCTGAAAATTTTGATTGGATGTGTTTGGGGGGATGGTGGGCGTGAGAGGGGGGTTAGTTACCCTCCAATCACTTTTGACTATTAAAAATAAATGAGCCCCTTTTGATGTTTTTACGACAACGCTATCTATAAAAACCTTAAATGCCCCCAGGGCATAGCTTAAAACCTTTGACCTGTGGGCTCTGGGGGGTCTGTTATCCTCAAACACATAATTTCCAGAACTTTCAACGACGTTGAACAAAATGGTTATCTCTAAACTTAGATTGAATGTGTTTGGGGAAATGGTGGGCACGAGAGGGAGGGTTAATTACTCTCCATTCACTTTCGACTATTAAAAAGGGCACTAGCCCTTTCAATTTTAAATCAATTGAGCCCTTTTTGAAATTTTTACAACAACTTTCTATATAAACCTTATATGCCCCCAGGGCATAACTTATAACCCTTGCACTGAGGGCTCTGAGGGGATTATCATCCTAAAAGACCTAATTCCCAGAGCTTTCAACAACGTTGAACAAAATGGATTTCAAAATTTTGATTGGATATGTTTGGGAATGGTGGGCGTGAGAGGGGGGTTAGTTGTCCTTCAATAACTTTCGACTTTTAAAAAGGGCACCATCCCTTTCAATTTCCAATTGAATTAGCCCTTTTTGAGGTTTCTGCAACATCGCTTTCTATAAAAAACCTTATATGCCCCAAGACATAACTTACAACCCTTGTACTGAGGGCTTTAGGGGGTTGTCATCCTCAAAGACATAATTTCCAGAACTTTCTACTAAGTTGAACAAAATGGCTATCTCAAAATTTTGATTGGATGCGTTTGGGGAAAAGGTGGGCGTGAGAGAAGGGTTAGTTGCCCTCCAATCACTTTCGAATATAAAAAACGTCACTAGCCCTTTGAATTTCCAATCGAATGAGCCTTTTTTGAAGTTTCTACGACAACAATTTCTATAAAAACCTTATATGCCCCCAGGGCAAAACTTACAGACCTTGCCCTGAGGGCTGTGGGGGAGTGTCCCACTCAAAAACACATTCTATCAGGAAATCAACTACGCTGAACAAAATGGCTATCTCAAAATTTTGATTGGATGTGTTTGGGGAAATGGTGGGAGTGGAAGGGGTGTTAGCTGACTTTCAATCACTTTTGACTATTAAAAAGGGCACTAGCCACTCGAATTTCCAATCGAATGAGCCCTTTTCGAAGTGTCTACGACAACTCCTTCGATACGAAGGGCCCTGGTATGCAAAAAAAATATTAATACATTGTGCCAACATCGTTCTTTACTTAGGCAGCGCTATTGCGCTGCCTATGATAAATTTCCAAATTATCAATGGAAAAAACAATCCCAATCTTATATAGTTTGCAATGGAAAGTGCTCTATTTTTATCAGAGAGGGTAGAAATGGGAAAAAGACAACTTTGCGCCATAATTTTTCAAAGGCCATGAATATCACGGAGAATTAACCCACCTATCTGCAGATTTTATGGTAAATTAACTTGAATTTTTTTTTATGTATAAACAATAAATATATATATAACTATATATTATATAAACAATCATATATATCATTCATTTATTCTTATTTCTTTTGAAAAAAGGAAGACATTCCACGACTTTAAAATTTCTGTTACTGAATTACAAATCCTAATTTTGTCTGAAATTCAGACGAAAGGGGGTATAACAAACCCAGAGATAACTTAAGATCTACTGAATATTTTCCCATATTTATCCGATAATTTAATTGTGGTACGGTTTCCTAAAAAAATACTATGGGTTAAAAACCTTAAAATATGTAGGGGTTAACAGATATCGTGATACGTTTCCTAAGAAAAAATTTATTGGTTAAAAATGTTAAAAACGTGGGTTGTGGTTCCTGTTAGTTATTCCCTTTCTATATGTTAATTCAATTATTTATGAAACAAAAAGCTTGTTTATATTTATTTTATTCCAAGCTCTCTGCTAGGCTCTCCTCTTCCATCGAGTTTTTTTTTCATTTTGTTGTGACTAATTGTATAAACAGAGATTTACCTTACCTAGCTAAAGCTCAATAAGTGGAAACCTTGCACAACTTACTTGCACTGGACAAACATACGGCTTAATATTAAGATGCTTATTCCTATGATTATTCAAGTTCCAATTGTTTGCAAAACGTTTCTCACAGATATCACACTCAAAATTTTTAACGTTATCATGAACGCTTTTTATATGAGACTTCAGACTCCTGATGGTCTTGAAAGATTGAGTACAGGAACTACAAGAGTAAGGTCTGGAATCTGGAAAAAGAAAACTATCACAAGGCTGAATATTCAAAGTGAAAATAAGTCTAATGCAGAGCTCCAAAAGATTGCCAAAGATGGTCTTTTTCGGCTGGTCTTCTAGGATCATAGAAAAAGCAGATCGTCTTCCAACGGGTTGGGGAGATATCCTCAGAACGTATTTATAGGGAATTTGGTATTTTTGGTAGAGTAAAAGAAGTGAGCTTTGAAAAGACGGGAATGGACACTGTATATAAATTAATTAAAAAAAAAACTTTCCGAAAAATAAGTTTTTCAAAGAAAAGTAAAGGCCATTTTAAACTTAAGCTCAGGAGATATGAATACCTGTTAAAAGTCAAACTCAAATCGACCAGAAATTACTATTAAAGAATAAATAAAACCCAAAACGAACAGAAATTGGATAAACAATCATAGCAAAAAAACATACAACAAGTAATAATGATAAATAAACAGATTTTAAAGCGAGTAATGCTTAGATTGAATAGCCTAATAAAATCAAACTTAAAACGAAAAAAAATAGTTTGCTATTAAAGTACAAATGAAACTTAAAACGAACAGAAATTAAATAAACAATCAATGCGAACAAACATACAATATATATTAATGTAAATGAATAAATAAATCATAAAACGAGTGAAACTTAAACTGAATATGCAAATCAAGTTTGAATCGAATAAAAATAACTACAAACAAGAGCTTGGGAATCGCCTCACTGCAGAAGCCTAAAACCTACTGCGTCATTGGCGCCTTACTGAAAACTATGAGTCTTGAACAGTCTTGGAAAGTATAAACAAAATCAAATTGAATATCAGATATATAATGATATTAATTGTTGAAAGATCCATCCGTTCAAGATTTTTTTTTCACTGTAATTTTTATTTTCATTTTCAATGCTGTAAGAATTGGAAAATAAAATATTGGTAATATAAGAGAAATTCGTTTTCAGTGAAGCGCCAATGACGCAGAAGGCTTTAGGTTTTTTCAGTAAAAGAAGGGGGCAGTATTCAAATTTTGTTGGTAGTGAAGCTATATTTGTCTTGAACAATCTCGGAAAGAACTAATAAATTAAACGGAATATTTTATGTATAATGAAATTAATTGCTGAAAGCTCATCAGTTCAAAATTTTACTGTAATTTTAATATTTATTTTCAATATTAAGTACAAAAGAAAACATTTGTAATATAATTCGTTTTCAGTAAAGCGCCAATGACGCAGTAGGTTTTAGGCTTCTGCAGTGAGGCGATACCCAAACTCATGTTTGTAGTTATTTTTATTCGATTCAAACTTGATTTGCGTATTCAATCTTAGTTTCACTCGTTTTAAGATTTGTTTATTCATTTACATTAATATATATTGTATGTATGTTCGCATTGATTGTTTATTTAATTTCTGTTCGTTGTAAGGTTCATTTATACTTTAATAGAAAAATATTTGTTTTTGTTTTAAGCTTGATTTTCATTTTGAATCCAAGCATTACTCGCTTTAAAATCTATTTATTCATTTATATTATTACTTATTGTATGTTTTTTGCTATGATTGTTTATTTAATTTCTGTTCGTTTTGGGATTCATTTATTCTTTAATAGTAATTTCTGGTCGTTTTGACTTTGAATTTTAACCGGTGTTCATATATCCTGAGCTTAAGTTTAAAATGGCCTTTACTTTTCTTTGAAAAACTTATTTTTCGGAAAGTTTTTTTAATTAATTTTTTTTCGTTTTTGATTGCAAAAAGTTTCAAGTTTTTATTGCATGGGGGGGGGGGTGCTTACTGTCCGAGTATTCTTGAATTTAAAAAACGGATCTAGAACTTTCAATTTAAATCGAATGAGGCTTTTTTCAAAGTCTTTACGATTACCTCTTTGAGAAAAACCTTATATATGAACAATCGACAGCTTGCATAACTTGTGGACAGCGATTGGCAACAATGAATGGATTTAAAAAATAGCTCCAATAAGGGTGTTTGACCATTTCACTTGCTGACACAAAGGGATCATGACTGTTTGGAATTGACCTTAATAGGATTTTGTGTGCCAAAGCAATTTTGCATCTATCACAGAATATGTATTTTAACCTTATTATTGGATAATTATAATAGATTTACAATGTGTTCTTCCCATACAAATCTTTACTTTATTAAAGTCTTTGGGGTGGGGGCGGCGTAGTTGGCAGAAGGAAGAAAAATTTAGCGTAGACAGTAGAAGATGGGGAGGCTGAGGCAGGAGACTCATCCAATACGGGGCGGAACTTCACTTATATCCTCCGTTCCCGATTTAGGAGATTAGACAGACTCATTGGGCTGTAGAATGTTGGACCGTTTGAGTTGTGGAAGACGTTAAAATACTCAAAAATACTTTATATTTTCAGTTATTGCAGGATTGATTTCATAGATTGTGGAATGGTGAGCCCCCTGGCCCATCATTTGGGTGAGCCTCAACTCATAATATGCAATTTTGATTAATTATTCCGTGTTATGTGCATACAATATTCTATTTATGTCATTTTGAGTTATACATTTATTGTATTGCGTTCATTTTTAAGCCTTGAGATAAAGACTGAAGCCTTATAGTAAACAGTGGTGGGGGGAAGTCTCCCCCTCACATGCATAATTGAGCAGCCACAGAGACAATAATACAAATTAAATTAATCTGTCTTTTGAAAATGTCTTTTTCCAAAAGACACGAATAAAATCGTCCTAAGGAACATGAAGTGCTATCTCGGACATTTCCGTTGATTCTTTATTCCCGTTACTTTCAGATGTAAAATTTAGAATATTATCGAATGGGTTCAGTCGTCCCCTCCCTGAATAATTCGCATTTGGAAAACCCCGCCCCTGGGAAATTCCTCCCCCCTCAAAGAACATTTTCTTTTCCTGCTGATAATTCCCCCGCGTTAAATTCCACCCAGCAAAAATTTCCCAGCCGTGGAATATGTTCCTCAAACATATTCCCCTCAGATAATTTCGGATATTCATGAAAATGGAAGCTGAAATTTCTACTCAACTTTTTAGGTCAGAAGTAAAGCTATAGCGTTGCCCAAGTAAAGAGCCATAAGGGTTAAATGAATTAATACTTATTTATTTCTCCAGGGGCACTTTATGTGGAAGAGGTGGTCGTATAAACTTTAGATCGGGGTTCATTGAATTACGAATTAAAAGTTATTGTGCCCTTACACCAGGGGCGGATCCCGGATTTTTTCGGGGGGGGGGCGCAAAATAGGTTGATCGGATGAACTTGCGTTAGGAGCAAGTTTAATTAACGCAAACGTGCGTTAATTAAGTAAATTAAATTACTTTAGACTACGTTAGGGGGGGGGCGCCCCCCTCACCCCTCCCCTAGATTCGCCACTGCCTTACACTCTCTGTTTCTTTTCTTCTTAGGGAGGAGAGCAGATGCCTAATAGGTGTGTGTTAATACCAAAACATTCTAACTGTCATTGGGCCTTCAGGTATAAACAGAATTAGTTCAAAGGGAGGGGTGGGGAAAAAAGGCGTGGGGGGGGGTATTTGCCCTTCGACTGATTTTGACTCGTAAGAGCTGGACTAGAAATTCCAATTTCCAATCAAATGAGCCCTCTCTGAAGTTTATATGAGAATCGCTTCCTGCCCCCAGGCCCTGGGGGTTTTTGTCGACGCCAGAGTTTTGTTACTTAACCTTTCAACTATTTTTAACAAATTTTTTATCTGATGCATTTAGGGCGCGGGGAAGGGGGGGATGGTTGCCCTCTAATCTCTTTTGACTCTTAAAAAGTGAACAAGAACTTTCAATTTCCAATCAAATAAGCCCTCTCTAAAGTTTATACGAGTATCCGTTCCATAAAAAATAATATGAAGAAATCGGAGAATCTTTAAATTACAACCCTTGCCCTGAGGGCTGTGGGGGAGTTGTCATCCTCAAAGACCTAATTTCCAGACCTTAAAACTACGTTTAATAAAATGTCTGTCTCAAAATTTTGATTAGATGTGTTAGGGGAAAAGGTGGGCGTGAGAGGGGGGTTAGTTGCCCTCAAATCACTTTCGACTATGAAAAAAGAGCACTACCCCTTTGAATCTCCATTCAAATGAGCCTTTTGTTAAGTTTCTACGACAACGCCTCCTATAAAAACCTTATATGCCCCCACGCCATAACTTAAAGCACTTGACCTAACGGTTGTGGGGGAGTGTCCTCCTCAAAACATATTTTGTAAGTGAAAATCAACTACGTTGAACAAAATGGCTATCTCAAAATTTTGATTGGATGTGTTTGGGGGAATGATGGGCGTGGAGGGGGGAGGCCTAGTTGCCCTCCAATCACTTTCGACTATAAAACAGGGCAGTGGCTCTTCGAATTTTTAGTCGCATAAGCCTACTTTAAAGGTTCTACGACAAAACCTTCTATAAAAAGCTGATAAGCCCCCAGGGAGTAACTAAAGATCCTTACACTGTGGGTTATGAGGTAGTTTCCTCCTCAAAAACATATTTTCTATCTGAAAATCAACTACGCTGAACAAAATGGCCATCTCAAAATTTTGATTGGATTTTTTTGGGGGAATGATGGGCGTGGGGAGGGGGCTAGTTGCCCTCCAATCACTTTCAACTATTAAAAAGGGCACTAGCCCTATGAATTTCTAATTGAATGAGCCTTTTTTGAAGTTTTTACGACAACACTTTCTATAAAAACCTTATATGCATAACTTAAAACCCTTGCCCTGAGGGTTGTGGGGGATTGTCCTCCTCAAAATCATATTTTCTATTAGAAAATCAACTACGCTGAACAAAATGGCTATCTCAAAATTTTTATTGGATGTGTTTGGGGGAATGCTGGGTGTGGGGGGGGGGCTAGTTGCCCTCCAATCACTTTCGACTATTAAAAAGGGCACTAGCCCTTTGAATTTCCAATCGAAAGAACCTTTTTTGAAGTTTCTACGACAATACCTTCTATAAAAACTTTATATGCTCCCAGGGCATAACAAAAAACCCTTGCCCTGAAGGCTGCGGGGGAGTTTCCTCCTCAAAAAAATATTTTCTATCGGCAAATCAACTACCCTGAACAAATTGGCTATCTCAAATTTTTGATGGGATGTGTTGGGGGGAAGTAGGGGCGGGGGGGGGGGGCTAGTTGCCCTCCAATTATTTTTAACTGTTAACAAGGGCACTAGTCCTTTAATTTCCAATCGAATGAGCCTGTTTTGAAGTTTCTACGACAACACCTTCTATAAAAACCTTATATGCCCCCAGGGCACAACTTAAAACCCTTGCCCTGAGGTTTGTAAGGGAGTGTCCTCCTCAAAATATATTTCCTATCTGGAAATCAACTACGCTGAACAAAATGGCTATCTCAAAATTTTGATTGGATGTGTTTGGGGGAATGATGGGTGGGGGGGCTAGCTGCCCTCCAATCATTTTCGACTATTAAAAAGGGCACTAGAACTCTCGATTTCCGATCGAATGGGCCCCCTTTGAAGTTTCTATGACGACCCCTTTGATGTTAAGTGCCTCTGGAAAAAAAAATAATAATAATAATAAAACATTGGAGCCTTATGGCTTTTACTATAGACAACGCTACAGCGTTGCCTCTGATAATAGACAGTATGATCTTTCCCTATCTCAACCATTATAAAAACCCGGACCGAGATGCAAGTGCTCCGGAGAACATTTAAACAACTATAAGCATAAGCGACATTTGATTTTTTCACGGGTAGGCAAATCAGATTTCTCTTGAACGAAAAACTTGGCTTCAACGTTGTAACACTAAATTTTAAAGAATCTAATTCTAAAATAATTTATTTCAATACATATATGAAAATCAGTAATTAGTAGTGCAATGTTTTATATATATACATATATATATATATATATATATATATATATATATATATATATATATATATATATATATATATATATATATATATATATATATATATATATATATATATATATATATATATATATATAGTGAAGGCCATATTAAACTTAAGATCAGTAGACATAGAAGCCTACAATAACTCAAACTCAAAACGACCAGAAATTATTATATAAGAATGAAAAAGTAAAGGAGAAACTGATATGGCTGTAACACTACATATGAGTTTATATAAATATATATACAGTGTTCTGTAATAATGCAAAAGGTAAACATAACATTGGTTTAAGAATGCAAAGAAAAACAAAGAATGAATTTACAACGATAATCAAGTTAAAAATAAGTTTTGTTTGAACAATGCCATAACGTGATGACACTTGATTATGGAATTTGGCACTTTGCTTTGATTTTTGAGTTCTAAAGTTTTATCAATTTTTTCTCAAAGAAAAATTACGTTGTGGGCATGAATGCAGACTTGCAGCTAAATTAAATACAGTTCCTTTTTGCACATATGTTTATTGATATTGGTTGGATTTTTATTATCTGTAGTACTGAGGAGCTCATTAAGGAGATAATCAAACACAGGTTTTAGAAATTTTGCCCCTTTGTTCAGAAAAAGAGGTAACTAAATATTTAAACTACTAAAACTAAAATAATTACTTGCTAGTTTATTTTACTTGATAGGTATGTCTCTCGATTTCCTGATTCTTAAATTTTACTTCGTAATATGCACGTGTTCGCAAGAAAAAATCCGGCTCACCAAATGTCTTTCTGCTTTCGCAATTACGAATTATACAAATTCGCACGATTTTTCAGTGACTGACAAATACATACTGACCCGCTAATGTCAGAGTAACTCGGAGGAGCTGTTTGTACGCGCCGAGAATGAAGCGCCAAAAATCATCAGCTGTGATCATACTGTTATACTATCTACATACAGTGGGGATGGAGGAGGAGCATGCACAAATGTGTTGGACTCAGGCGGCTTGATGCTGCAGTGAGTTATAACTTACTCCCCTCACCATAGCTACCCTGGTGCCCTCCCCCTGCAATATTTTTGGCGGGCGTCCAGGCTTGATTGGGTGGCTCAATTGCAGTATAGAATCTTTTACGGTCTAGGGTAGTTGTTAAGTAAGCGAAATTTTACGGAATAGATATTCTGCTCAAATTAGGACACGGGAATTTTTTTAAATACCTAGGGCTTACCTCCACAACTTCTAATGCTTGAGCAATTCTTAACCCTTTATGAAGGTTAATCCTGAGATAAAAACAGTAGAACAAAAAAAAATTGGGGTAGAATTGGATTTGCCATTCAGAACTCTTCCTAAATATAATCTTCTTACCGTAAAAATTGCAACCCCTCTCCTCTGACCCTCTTAATGAGACAAAATCAGGCTATAGATTATATTCAAAATCGGGGAATTAAAAGTAAAAATTCAGTTATTATTTCTAAAATTTTTTTTTTTTTTTTTTTTTTTTACAAACGGTTGGTCTTTATTTCTTACTCTGCTACCTGATCTGTGTTTGATGATTGATCAAAAAGCTCAATGTAATGAACTTAAGTAACTCGACCCAACAGGAACCAAAACTCTAAAAAGAGCAACTACAAAACAAAAAAAGCTGTTTCGTTTTTGATATTCTTTTTTTTTACCAGAAGATGTATCTCTTCTCACGAGGTATCTCTTCTCTTCTGCAAGAAGAGATGTATCTCGTCTCATGCTGCTGCTTTTTAAAACCTGTTCAAACTAAAAGCTCGTTGAGCTTCAATGTCGCTATGTGAAAATTTACTTTTAAGTTGGTGTTATCCTTCGTCCCAGTGGACAAGTTTTTACTTACTCCACTTCTCTTCAACTGAAAGCAAATATTTGTCCAAATCTGGAACAAATAGCCGAATTCTCTCAAAACTGTTTATTCGTCAGTTGAAAGAATCTAAAAAGGGTTGGTAGCTATTAAGGTGTACATACAGTTAAAACAGGTTATAGGAAAGCTGGAATGTGGAAGATTAGCAGCCTAATATAGCCACACTATAATGGGCAAAACCTAATATCAAAGCTTCATAATGCATGTGACTGCCAGGCTGCCAATCAATATTGTTACCCCAGAAAATCAAACGGTGCTTTTTATAGTTGTAGTATAGTGATCAATGAGTATCAAGCATGCAGTTGGGTATGCACTATTTTTATAATACCAATAGCATTGGAATGTACAACTCCATCCATAAAGTAACACCAGTAAACTATACACAGTATACTTCAGACTTTGAATACTATACTCCACAAGCATTATTAGAGTATAATATTATACAGTACTTTTGATATAATGGTACATATAAAATTATGGAGTATGCTATTTATGGCTAACATATTGTTAAGATATTTCTAACTGTAAGCTAAACTAAATAACATTTGTTACTTTTCTGTAAATTTTACGTATGAAAATACTTTTTGCACAAAGCAAAGCTGTCAAAACATAAGTTGTGCTACTGTCGGTACTGTCGGTAGCTTTTGGAATTCTGCTACTGGCAGCTTTGGAACTTTTTGCACACCCGGTTGAAAGTAGTAGTCGCTTAAGTAGAAAACAGGGTTACAGCGTAGATTCTGAACCTTAGGCTCCAATAAATATAATTTCACACTTTATAATTATTCTGTAAGTTCCGATTTAGCCCCGAGATTCAAAACTTCACGAAAAATACATTTTTTTTTTTTTTTTTATATACAAAACAAGGTTATTTAATTTAAAAGCATAGTCAGTTGTGTTAAATCTAAATCAAGGCTGTTCTCAATCAACTAAAACAAGGTAAAGATAAATTTTAAACTAAAACTTTGAACTAAAAACAGATAAAGTTAACAAAATTAGTTGCCTAAAGTTGTGAGTTCTTGTAAAATCATATCACTGTTTAGACCTAAAACTGGATAGTAGGTACTTGCCACTTTTTGTTTAAAATTTTTTGTTTTTCCCAATTAATCTCATGGAATTTAAATACCCAAGCTTGAATTTCAGTAAAAAACAAATTTGAAACATTTTAATAATACACTTTAAGTCAACACTTTCAAATATCGCTAGCTGTCATTACCGGTATTGCTAATTTTCAGAAAAATCTATAAAAACTACAGGGTGTACATGAATAAGTGGATTTCATATCGGATCCAAAATGAAGATCTACCAGAGGAGCCTTTCTTATTTGCTAACTGACTTTTGGGAGAATGTACAGCATAGCTTGAAATTCAATCCAAAGTAAGATTACCTGGTGATTAGAGTGTATAATTTTAAACAGCTATTGGAAATTACTAGGAAAATTGTCCAAAACCGCTTTCAATAGAATAAAATATGGTAAATCAATACAAAATTCTAATTTGGCTTTATTTCGTAAAAAAAATTGTACCACTCTGAAGCTCGTTGAAAATTAAGTGTTTTACTTTTGGAGAGATTTCAAAGTGTTTCTAACTTTTGAACGTGAAAAGTTTTTTTTTATGGTCAAGAATTATACAAAAATCCTAACTATAGCGTTATGATTTTTTTTAAACATAGGAAAACCAAAAAAAAAAAAAAACAATAGAGGAAAAAAATCCCGCAAATTAATGGTAAATTTTTAGGAAAAGTGACTGATTATTACCAATTTATTTTACAGGAATTCTTTCTAAACTATTTGGTAAGCAGACGAGGAATTATTCATACTCTAAGAGTTAGAATCCCCCCCCCAAACAAAAATTATCCGGCTAGTAAAAACGTAACAAAATTGCATATAAATAAATGTTTAAGGCCACAAATCAACGAATATTTTTGCCCCATTTTCCTCTTATGTACACAAGGAGGAACTACTGTGTTATATAAATTACTCTGTCGATTTTCATGAAAATCAAAATTAGCAAGTTAAAATCTCGCCGGTATCTGCGTTCTTTGCCGGACAACTTCTACTATACATAACAACTTTTAGCAATTCTAGCATTATAAAAATTTATTTCTAACTTCTGAGTACCAAAAATCAAAACAATGAGTCCTACAGAACTTGCACTTCCTTGGTTGGATGATATTTAAAACAAAGATGGATTTATAGCTGAAATCATTACCACCCTATTTCAAAACTTTATTCTAAACGCAATGGCCGCAAGTCACATCATACTCACGGTAGCAGTGATGATTCAAGTATCGTAAATAAAATTACTGCTACTACTAACAACTGACCGCAGCACCAAGCCGACTGAGGACAACACAAATACGCACGCTCCTCTTCCATCCCAATCTGTTCAAAGCCTCCTTTTTTAGAATATTAGGTAGGGGGTATATCATACAAGTACCACAAAACTTACAAAATGATGACTACTTACCTTCATGAGTGATTTCATGGACGTTCCTATCGTTTGAAGTTTTGAAGGACTTATCACATTTTGTGCATTTATAAGGTCGCTCGCCTGTGTGAATACGCTGATGGACTTGCAAAGCATACTTTGTAGTAAAAGACTTATCACAATCAGTGAATTGACAAACAAAAGCCTTTTCATGGTTATGAATCTTTGAGTGGACCTATAAAGTAATGCTTTATTTTTCCTGCTTAAATCAAAGAGAAAAAGAGAAATCGCTGTCCTATAATTCTCTCTTAAAATAGTGGTTTAATGGCACTAGTTTATTTTTCAAGACGCCATCACATTTTCTTGTTTTTATGAGCCAATCATATTATTCTTTAACAAAGGGAAGCCAAGGAACTCCGCCTTGTAACGTCAATCGTTGTAATTTTTTTTTTTTAGCGAACCAGCATTACTCCTTAAGCGTTTTTCAGAAGGCAAGCGAGATAACGCCGCCCTTTTGTCTGTTATTGTATTTATCATTATTGCTACATGAAATTTCGAGCCAGCAAAAAGAACTCCAAGTTTGGTTGGCTTTTTGTATCAAAAGTTAAAGCAAGTAAAAAGAACAAATCCCTTTTGACGCAAAACATTTTTAAAAAGTAAATTATTTGTTTACTTTTTAAAAATACATTAAGAAGCCTGAGTAAAACATGAATACTCTGTTTACGCTGGCTTTACTTATGCTGGCATACTTTTTAAAAATTATTTTCACTAGAAAGTTACAAAAGATTTTGCAAACTTTAGAGCAACCGTTCTTTTCTGTTTCACGATCTCTATATCAGAAAAAAAAGTTTCAAATTTGTTATCTTTGATGGTCTCCGAGGTAGAGATTACTGATTACGCGAAAGAACTTGTTCAAAAGCAGTAGAATTACTTGGCAACAAAATAATGTATTGCTATAAAAAACTTCAATTACTTATTATACACAAACATATACAAATAAGTGAGAAGTCAAAAGATATCTGAGCCCGGAAATTGATTCCGGTGATGAGACTAAGCGATAACGTCTCCATATTAATCCAAACAAGAAAAAGAAGACATTTCAAGATTTGAAATTGATCTTGTTCAACATCTCAATTATTTTGGTAGGGCAATTTTGTTTAACTTGCTACTATAGTGAAAAAACTACTGTGAAAAAAAAAAAAAAATCTTCCGGCGAGTTCAGAGTAAAGTGTTAGCAAACTGCTAGCAAAACTGTTCAATCAACTAGGTCAAAGTAATGAAAAGTTTCAGAGCCTAATTAGACTAAAGCCAAGACAGACAGATAATCTCCGTGAGAGGGAAAGCTGGCATAACTTTTTCAAAGTTGTATAACAATGATTATGTTCACTTGTTGATGATAGTCTATCATCCTAGGGCCGAACCACAGTTTATAGAATTATCCAGTAAGTTTATCGCAGATCATTTCTGGTCTTCATTCTCGGTACGAACAAAAAGCTCCTCCCACTTCTTTCTGCATTAGCGGGTTATTCTGTTTCCGTCAATCAATGAGAAATGGTTACAAAGTGCATTATTCGTAATAGTGGGTGTCCACTTGTTCCGTGTCCAAGAGAAATCTGACTTGTCTACCCGTGAAAAGACCTAATGCCGCTTATGTTTCTATCTGCAAAAACGTTCTCTGAAGCACTCGCACCTTGGTCCGGGTTTTTATAATGGATGAGATAGGGTATGATCATAATGCTAATTCTATAAACTGTGGGCAGAACTAAGGCAGATAGTCATACAGTAAGGGTAATTGAGATAGGGTAATTCACTCTGAAGAATGAAAGGATACCTATTACTCGGCTTCAAATATGTTAACGATATTTTTTTTTTCATTTCAAAACTAGAAAGCATAACCACTATTCTAAAACAAGCTATTGTGTTTCTAAGAAACAAAATAATGTATCGTTCCCCATTGGGCATTTATACTGATTCGTATTTACTTAACACAAGGTAGGCAAACCCGTAAATGATTGGGATAAAAATGTTTTTACATTTAGCTTAAATACTAATAGACACAGCTTCATTTTCTGCATATTCAAATAAGCCCAGACAGTTCAACTACATTCAGTAATTGACGTAGTTGTTGTTCTATTCGGAAAGTTTAAAAACATTATTTTCAATCTCTTGTATAAGAGATTATACAACACATTATTAATTATAACACATTATAACACAATTATAACACGTTATAGATGTTTGCGTTCTTTGCTTTAGACGTTTAGGCTATTACGTCCAATAGCCACCATTAATGTTGCCAAAACAAGAAGAAAGAAAACTAAACAAAGAAAACAGTAAATCCTTAAAGAGAAGTTAGAATATAAAATGAGGTGGGTGGGATACTTAAAGAAAATAATATTAAACAAAACAAATACATTAGACAAAAATTAAATAATTCAATTTTAACTTTTAAATAAAAATTAAACACGTAATCAGATTCCTATGCCCTTATAATCTTGTCGATATTCCTGTTACCAGGATAATATCAAACTAACCGTGGTGATTTGCGAATAATAAAAGATTTTTCTAATTTTCTCAAAAACGATAAAGATTTTTGAAGTGATTCTAGTTATTTTCGGAAAGCAAAATATTTTACTGATTAATCAAAAATGACAAAGATTTTCGAAGTGATTCTTTGGCGATTTTAGAAGTGATCCTACGGTGATTTTCGAAATGATTCATTGGTGACTTTGGAAATGGATTCTTTGGTGATTTTCGAAGTTAAGCTTGGGTGATTTTCGAAGGAATTTTTTGGTGACTTTCGACGAGCAAAAGATTTCGCTAATCAATCGAAAACGGCATATATTAAGGAATAAAATTTTAAAAAAGGAAGAAGCAAACAGGCACTACCAAACTCAAGGTAAAGAAAAAAAACTTACCAGTGGGTTTAACCCCCCCCCCCAAAAAAAAAAATTTTTTTTTTGTCTGAATTTTAAAAGCGTGACACAAATGCATGTAAACAAATTTTCGATGCGTTTTTAAAGTTTTTTTTTGTACCCCCCCCCCCCAAAAAAAAAACCTCTCCACCCGAACTAGGCCTAATCCTGGATACGGCCCTGAATCTGAGCAAGGCCATATCCGGGGGATTTAAACCTCCTCCCCCCCAAAAGAAAAAAGAATTGTCCGACTCGTAAAAACGTAACAAAAATACATAAAAACAAATTTTTTATGTGTGTTTTAAAGTTTTTTTTGTAGACCCCCTCCCATCCTGAACAAAAATCCTGGATACTGGCCTGAATCTAAGACCCCCGGACTCATGAGACTTCTTAAATTTGTCCTACAATATCGTACATTTTCCGTATAATTCACCTATTTTTTGAAGTTATGTTCTTTTCTAAATATTTACCCCTTTGAGATAAAATCCTGGGTACTTTCCAGGTCGTATTCAGGGAAAACTTACGTATATCATCATAAGTGCAATAATATAGATCAGAAAAAACGATTCTTCAAAATATGTTACCACAAAACTGAACAAAGATATTACCCTAACTTCATTGATGGATTGAGGAAAGGTAACTTTCTTAACTGAAGGTAAAGATTTCACCTTACAATCAATTGTTCCGGGACATAGTATAGAAAATATAAAACGGGTCATCCAGATCCCATTAAAAATATTTTGAACACTAAATGCTGAAGTTGCAACTTAACTTTGTGAAATAAATCTTAATCATAATAATAAAAAAAACGGACAAAAAAGAAGTATTGTCAAACAATAGCCATCATTTCCTTATTATTAAGTTAATCTGTTTCATAATAAGACGGCTGATTCAGTAGTACCGTTGTTTATAAATATAATTATCGAGTCTTAGAGTTCAAGTCCTAGCTTTGATTGAATAAAATAAGACGTCGTTTAAAAAAAAAGCTAAAGTACACAGTGGAACCATTTCAGGAATCAGAAACATTTACCCAATATTACTACTACTCTTACATTCCTATCTATTCAAAGTTTCCCTTTTGACACCCTCTCAAGTAGTTCCAATTTCCTTTAAATCCTTTCTTATGACCTTTTTCCACCCCATTTGGGTAACGATTAGATCAATCAATTGGATAGATTTACTTTCCTGGGTAGTATTATTAGTAAAGATGGTGGATGCTGTGAAGATGTTAAAACTAGAATAGGCAGGGCCCAAAGTGTTTTTTCAGATTCGGAAAAAGTTTGCAAGAATAGGAATTTAAGTCTGCGAACTAAGTTTAAAATATTGGAAACTATTGTAATGACATTGGTCAAGTATGGTTCTGAAACGTGTATGCTGGGGAAGACAGAGGAGAATTTGCTAGATGTTTTCCAGAGGAATTTTCTACGGATTATTTTGAGTACCCGTCTGGTACTGACCGTATTTCAAACTGTAAGCTGTACAAAAATGAGGTTCCATCCCATTTTCTAAGGCTATTATGAAAGAAAGGTTGAGATGGATAAGACACGTCTTGCGGATGAAGGATGACAGATTATTCAATGCTGATCCTTTGGAAATTCCCGATTCTCCTGACACTGATTCCTGATTCCAATTCATCATCCCATCACCGGCAAGGGGTTTCTACTGATTATATTATTATAGATTAAATGCATAACTATTATACCAGGTGAATAATTAATAATTTAGTTAGCTAATTGGTACGGATGGTTTATTAATTAGGTTATAAATAATGTTCTAAGGCTCTAAAATGTAGTAATTAGCTAGTTGATTTTTCCAGGTCATTATATATTGGGTAGGCTACTATGTATCAACTAGATTGGACTGTCGATTAGTTTCAAAGGCACGCGATAACTTTTGGAAAGTTCTAAAGAAGAGAGTGCGCCATTATTGAGGGAATTCTATCTTCTGCTAATATTGTGGTATTATGAACCTACAGAATTTTCTATTTTGTCATTTTTATCGACTTAGAAGTGTTCATCTTGAGTTCGAATTTATGAAAATAAATATTTGAAACCAATAAATAATAAAAATACAAACTTAAACGGGGTCACAATCCTTTGTTGCGCTTTTCCTAGCTATAGTTCTACCACTGTTGAAACCAAACTTTAACATCCTGACATTATGAACTTTTGAGCATGTTTTTCATTATCGGTTTTTAAGCCTAAAACTTGGAAGGAGCAATTGATTAATTGTCTACAGCCGTATCGGAAACATGTCTAATCTCGAACTAAACTTGTGTTTAGTTCAAATAACGAATTAGTAATCTGAACACTTAAATAGTAAATTCTTAAACTCTTGATTCCTCGTTAAATAAGCAAATGTGAATAGACAAGCGCTACCTATTCTAAATTTTACGCCATTTGCATAGAGAGCACTTTAGCAATCTAATTGATTTTTGTTGTTGTTCACTAGATGGTACAAAAGTGGTGTTGCAACTCCACTCCTAGGTGAAACTAAATGTCCAGAGAATAGACTGAAACCAACAACATCGACCATTACTATTACGCCAACTAAGGAAGATGACGGTGCCAGATACAGATGTATCGTGTTCAATAAAGCAATGATTGTGCTTCCAGAAAAGAGTTCTTTTACCAAGATCAACTTACTCAGTATTTATGTTTTTTGATTTTAGTTCTAAGAACGAAACCTGTGTTGTAGTAAAAAAAAAAAAAAAAAAAAAAAAAAAAAAAAAAAAAAAATGTATCGGAACAAAAATAAAAAAAACGATTTAGAATTAGAATATTAGATTATGGTAAACTTATGGGAAACTGGCACTAGTGTCGAAAAAAATTATCAGCACCATGTCCGTTTGGCAACTTTTTTTATTTTGAAATGCTGCACATTCATCTTTTTAGGTACATTAAACGCAAGGGAGGACAAAGAAGCAGAATTATGTCTCCAGTAGGCTTACCACCTTCATGTCAACTGGGCCTACTTTGTGCCAACTGTATTTCGACCAATAATTTTTAAAAGCAAAAAATGCTGGATAATTATCACTTAAAGAGGAATTTCAGCTTTAATCCTATTGCATTACAGATTAATATTATAAAACATCCATTTTTATTTTATTTTATGCTTTTTAGATGGAGTCCCCAGATGCTACACACACCCCACCCCAGCCTCAAGGGCTGTAAGTTATGCAAGTTGCTCATTGTTAACATATAAAGTTTTGTACAAATGCAGGGGTAGTTGTACAAACTTCGAATTGGGTATCATCCGACTGGAAATCAGAAGCTCTAGTGTCTATTTTAAGAGTTAAAAATGATCTGAGGCAACCAGAAACTTTTAAGGGGTTAGAAACTTATAATTTCTATCTTCCACATCAAGTTGCTGAAGATCTATCTCTCATGAAGATCTATCTCAAGTTTCCAATTATTTTTTATTCAGATTAGAAACGAAATTAAGAAAATGTTTGAAACCTAATCCTAACGAAATCAACTAATTAGTTACTAACCCTTTAGACCACTGGGCATGTGTTCTGAAATATTTAGCTACTACTTATATAATAAATCAGAGAACTTACTGATACAGGAGTGAATTTTGTTTTTATTGTTTTTATTGGTCAGCTTTAAACTCTGTTGGTTAGCTTTTGTTCTATTGGTTAGCTATTAATGAAATACATGGCCATGAAAATAAAATACAAAAATCCGCAACCGACTGTTTGATTCATCACGTTCAACCAGTACTATATAACTTCTTAGTTTAACCATTAAGGGAATTTATTCGGCATCATAGCCTTCGCTGTATGAGCTGAGCCAATGATAAAAAGTTAAATTTTAAACTTTTTTAATTCATAGCATGGAGCCTGGAAAACTTTTAAGAAATAATTTTTACAGTTGATGCATTCGACTTCTAGTTGCATCAGTGATGACCAAGTCCTCTAATGTAAAAAAAAAAAATTTCATGTAAAAAATATTATAGTGTATGAATGGTTTAAACCCTGATGTTTTACCCAATTAATAGCGACCTGCATAATTATGGAACTAGGAAAAGTGATAATATAGTTGTTGATTTGCGCCGTGGTGCCAGGTCTTCATTTTCAATGAAACACCTGGGTCCATCTGTAAAGAATGAGCAAATATTGAGCATTAGGGCGATAGAACATGTACCTCAGTTTAAAAGAATTTAAATTTTTTTTTTTTTTGGGGGGGGGCGGATAATTGTGGAATTTTATCATGGGTGGCAGGGTGAGTAGGGGAGGAAGGGTGAGCTGGGAAGCTATGGGTGGGCTGGGAAAGTAAGGGTGGGCAGGGGGGTAAGGTGGGGTTGGGAGGGGGGATTTGCTGCAATTATTTTTCTCTTTTATATTTTTATTTATCTATTATTATTTTTAATTCAGTCTTTTTTTAAACCTAGATTATAGTTTATTTATTTTTGGTTTACTTATAATAGAATTAAATCAATAGTTGAGTTTTTTTTTTAATAGTTGAGTTAACAGCGAAGTAGCTACGATGACTTCCGTGCGACCGCAAATCCTATTAAGTTTTTTCCAGCGCGAAAATGTTGTTTAGTTTATTTATTTATTTGTGATTGTGAAAATAAAAGAAACTTAGACTTGTAAAATTTTTTAGAAAATATTTGTAAAAATGTTTTTTATTTTTATGAATAAAACGCCTGATACAACCTACTTTAGCTAAAGAATTCAAGTACTGACCTTGAGATAACTATGTCTTGTAAACTCTTTATGACAATCTGGGTATTTACAAACATAGGATGTGCCCGTCTTCAAACTTTCATTTTTTATTTCTATTTGGTTATCATATGATTCTGCAGGTGGTTCGGGAGTTTCAATAAGGACTGGCTCTGAAGAAGAAAAGCAAAGTCAATCACTAAAGTCAATCAAGCTACATTATCAGTAAAGATAAATCAATAAACTGAAATAATATTTGAAAGAAAGAACATATTTAATGAGAAAAATATAAATAAAAAAACAACAACAATAAACAAAATAATAAACAAATACAGAATCCCAACATCTGCACTGTGAGGGGCAATTATCAGGACTTCTATACATTTCAGAATCCCTTTTTAGGCCTTTTTTCAGGTGGGAGCACGAGCTAGGTTCACTTTTCTGCAGGCATGATCGATACGACAATAAAATATATTTTTGTCTCTCTTTGGATGTTAATAGTTACATTCAACTATCTTGCCGCCCCGTCGCAAGTGCTTTTTTGTATCTTTTTTTTGGGCGGTTATTAGTAATTTAGCAGTTACGTTTTTGTGTGTAAATAAAAAATTGAATTGAATAAAATATGCTATTAATGGTAATAGCATATTACCAGTAACTGGTAATTTCATATTACTAGTTAAATTAAATTAACTAGGAGCTCGGAATTGCTTTAATCTCTTTATGCGAAAAAAAGGTAGATACATTCTACAGAACTAAAAACGTGTCTTGAGAGTAAAATTGTGTTTTACTTTAATTTTGTGATATTAATGCATTTTGTAAGGCTGAATCTTTTTTAGCTTGATTTTATTTAAATCAATGATGAGAAGAGCAACACCATAAATCTTTATCCAAACATAATCGCACATTGGTCCAAACCTAGGAAAAGAGGAGGATTCGAAAAATTTTCAAGGGGTTGGAAAAAGGTAAAAGCACAAGCGCGAGAGAGAGAGAGAGAGAGAGAGAGAGAGAGAGAGAGAGAGAGAGAGAGAGAGAGAGAGAGAGAGAGAGAGAGAGAGAGAGAGAGAGAGAGAGAGAGAGAGAAGAGAGAGAGAGAGAGAGAGAGAGAGAGAGAGAGAGACTTACCGAGAACTGATAGAACTAAATATGGATCATCGGATAATGGGTCCAAAACCGTGTCTCTGCTTTCTGGAACAAAAGTTAAACTGTAGAAACAAATAATACACAGAAAAGAAAGTCCATCTTAGCATACCAGAAAAATAAGGAAGATAGCAGAAAATGTAATATTATGACAAGATGTTATTTTATAGTAGTTTATAAGTTTAATATTATGTTTTCCTTTAACCTTTTATGTCCTAAACTTTTAATTTGTTTTCCTCAACTCACTGAGTATATTCATTTATGCATATACAACCTAGATCAGTTCAACACATTATTTCGTAAAGCCCAGTATGATTTACGCCCTTCGTTTTCCCTTATATCTCTAGACTCTCAAGTAAAATTTTCTGCTTTTTAGTTCATTTTGAAAACTATCAAATAACAGTTTAAATATTTATTATATAGCTTTTATCTCTCCTCATAGATTTTATTCACGAGGTCTTTAAAAATTCTGTGAAATAAAAAAATGAATCAACAGATCCACCTAGCCTAACACTACACCTTAGTATAGACTTCCAAGGGGATAGAGTAAATTATGTACCTGTTGTTGGAAGTCAGAATCAGTTGCCATTTTGTACAAGTATTGTCACAGAAGCAACTGTGTGGTCATAGAAGTGCTTCATTCAATTATAATATTTTCTACTTCCATTGTTTGGCCACCGAGGGACAATTGTATATATTAGTCACTGAGGACACTATGTTTGATACATGCGATATAATCTTATGATTGTTCAACTTTTTCTTGCTACCGGCCATTGACCAGTTGTCTTTCAAGATTTTCTTCTTTGTTTTATACAATAATTAAACTTAAAATAATCAAAGGTTACTATGAATGAATATATAAAACTTAAAACGAACAGAGATTAAAATGAATAGATAAAACCCTAAAACGAATAAAAACTAAACACACAGAAATAAAACAGCACATCTGGTATTTTGATGACCAGGATACGCATAGTATGCTTCAATTTACTTTAGTCTCCTCCCACCAGATCAAAATTCACCTGCTCTGCCCTTCTAACACTCTTAAAGTTTCATCACAACCTCCCAACCCGTTCCTGAGATATTACAGATATGCTCTTTTGATCATGAGGGATAAAACTTTTAGGTAGACAGGAGAAAAATTTCTATCCCTCCCCCCACTTTTTGATTTACCATGTCACTGTCCTCCAAATCAAAATGCAAGATTCACTTGCAATCCCCCCTTAAAATCGTTGAAAGTTTTAACTTCATTCCCCAGACTGTTCCGTAGATTTTACATGCGTGCTATTCTGATATCCTAGCAACACCCAAGACACTGCAGATATGATACTTTGATAACCTGGATACACATGGTTTTTTCAATTTACCCCCATCATCCTCCCAAATGAAATTCGAATTCCACACGGAAGCCATTCTTAAGATATTGCATGTAAAGTATTTTGGAAAATCTAGTGCAGATGAGAGCTTTTGATTTAATAGGCATGTTAGCAGTTTCAGGACTACCCCCCCTTTATCCCTGCTCTAAAACCCTCTAAATGGCTTGAGTGTCATTTATGTTTTACTAAAAACCATATGTGTTTTTTTCTTTATGAAACATCAATAAAACAAAGGAATATCACAATCATTCACAAAAAGGCAAATCACAATTTGTTCATTACATAAAAACAAAGAGAAACTGAACGCCTAAATAGACCTTGTAAAAGGAATATTGCCCCATTTAGCAGCAATCTGTTTGGTTTGTTGAAGCAACATTTTGAATTGACAAATCAAAGCATGTCATGTATTAACCAATACATGTTTTTACTTTTATAACTTTAATAAATCAAATAATATTAACATTTTGATTACTAAATATCAGTAGCCTATATGTATATTAAACTGACAATGCACATTCATTTGTATTTTTTTCAGTAAAGTGCAAATTATATTCTGGCCTTGGGATGGTATAGGGGTTTTTCGCCCTACTCATGTTAATTTCTGCTAGTTTTGAGTTTGACTCGGTTATTTATTGTAATTCCTTTTCGTTTTTGGGTTTAATTTATGTATCGAAGCTGATTTGTGGTAGTTTCACGCTTAGATTATTTGATTTTATTTTGCTAGTTTTTGGTTTAATAGGGTTCTTTACTTTTCTTTGAAAAGCTCATTTTGTGGAATTTTTTTTTTTTAATTAATTTCTGTTCGTTTTATATTGGCATAGTCTTTTCAGGGAAAAAGAAAATAATTCTTTAAATCTTTTTGTTTTTTTAAGACTTTATAGTTTGGCCTGCTATTTGTATGCTGGAGAAAATTTTTCGCCAATTTTTAACAACATACACCCTTTTAAAAATTTCTACCCAAATAGTAGTGTTTATTTTAGTTTCATACCTCCTCTAGTTGACCTGATATAGAAATCTTGATACCATTCGCAAAAAAAAATCTGTTTACTTTCTTTGATAGCTTGGATACACTTACGTTATTTTGATTTGGTTAAATTTTAAAAGCAAAAGTGCTCCTATCGGCCTTAACATAAGAACCATAGTAACTCTTGAAATCTTGCTGCAGGTGTCCATTGGGACACGGCGTTAAATCATTACATTCCGATGGGATCTATCGATAACAGCTGGTTTTTAAACGAGATGGGCCATTAGAAGGGGAAGCATGGAAGGGGAGTTGGTTGCCATCCAATTACTTTTGACTATTAGCCCTTTTTTAGCCTATTCTATTTTCAATCGAATGTGCCCTTTTCGAAGTTCCTAAAACAACTCCTTCGATACGAAGTGTCCTATTAAAAAAAAAAAAAAAAAAAAAAAAAAAACTTTTAGCCACATTGGTGTTTACTATAAAAATGTCAAGCCTTCCAATAGCTCGACTATTAAAAAGGGCACTAGGCCTTTCAATTTCCAATCGAATGAACCCTTTTTGAGTTTCTACGACAACCCTTTCTATAAACACCTTATATGCCCCAAGGGCATAAATTACAACCCTTGCCCTGACAGCTGTGAAGGGGTTGTCATCCTCAAAGACCTAATTTCCAGAACTTTTAACTACGTTGAACAAAATGGCTATCTCAAAATTTTGATTGGATACGTTTGGGGAATGGGTGGGCGTGAGAAGGGCATTAGTTGCTCTCCAATCACTTTCAAAAATTAAAAATGGCAGTAGCCGTTTCAAATTCCATTAAAATAATTCCTCTCTCAAATTTATACGGCAAGGCTTTCTATAAAAAAAATTATTTTAATAATCACAGTGCACTAAATGAAGCCATTGCCTCGAGGGCTGTGGGGGGAGTGTCACCCTCAAAAACGTAATTTTCTGACTTATCAACTATATTAAACAAAAGGGGTATTACAAAATTTCGATTGGTTGTGTTTTGGGCAATGGTGGGTGCAAGAGTGGTGTTAATTATCCTCCAATCACTATTGACTATTAAAAACGGCACACGCCCTTCTAATTTCCAATCGAGTGATCTCTTTTTAGACTTTTTACAACATCACTATCTATAAAATCTTATATGCCCCCAGGGCATAACTTACAACCCTTGCCCCGAGGGTTCTGAGGGGGGTTATCATCCTCAAAGACCTAATTTCTAAGACTTTTAAATACGTTCAACAAAATGGCTATCTAAAAATTTTGATTGGATGTGTTTGGGGAAAAGGTGGGCGTGAGAGGGGGGTTAGTTGCCCTTAAATCACTTTCGACTATTAAAAAGGGCACGAGCCCTTTGAATTTCCAATCGAATGAGCCCTTTTTCAAGTTTCTATGACAAAGCTTTCATTAAAAACCTTATATGCCCCCAGGGCATAACTTACAACCCTGAGGGCTGTGGGGGGGGGGGAGTGTAATCCTCAAAGATATAATTTTGGACCTTTCAACTACTTTGAATAAAATGGCTATCTCAAAATTTTGATTGGATGTGTATGGATAAATGGTGGGCGTGGAAGGGGTGTTTGTTGCCTTCCAATCCATTTCGACCGTTAAAAAGGGCACTAACCATTTCCATTTTCAACCGAATGAGCCCTTTTTGAAATTTCTATGACAACACTTTCTATAAAAACCGTTTATGCCCCCAGGGCATAAATTAGAATCATTGCCCTGAGGGCTGTGTGGGAGGGGGTTGTCACCCTCAAAGACCTAGACACCTCTCCGACCTCTCAACTACGTTGAACAAGATGGCTATCTCAAAATTTAGATTGGATGTGTTTGGATAAATGGTGGGCGTGGAAGGGGTGTTTGTTGCCTTCCAACCCATTTCGACTATTAAAAAGGGCATTAGCCATTTCAATTTCCAATCAAATGAACCCTTTTTCAAGTTTCTACAACAAATCTTTCAATAAAAACCTTATATGCTCCTCTGGCATAACTTACAACCCTTACCCTGAGGGCTCTGGGGGCAGTGTCATTCTCAAAAATAGAATTTCCGGACATTCTAGCTACATTAAACAAAATGGCTATCTCAAAAATTTTATTGGTTGTGTCTTGATAAATGGTGGGCGTGGAAGGGGTATTAGTTGCCCTCCAATCCCTTTTAACTATTTAAAAGGGGCACTAGCCCTTTCAATTTCCTATCAAATGAGCCCTTTTTGAAGTTTCTACGACTACGCTTTCTATAAAATCTTTTATCCCCCAAAGCATAACTTACATTCCTTTCCCTGAGGGCTGTGGGGAGGGGGGGGGGAGGGTGGTCATCCTCAAAGACCTAGACCTCTCAACTACGTTGAACAAGATTTCTATCTCAAAATTTAGATTGGATGTGTTTGGGAAAAAGGTGGGTGTGAGAGAGGGGTTAGTTGCCCTCCAAACACTTTCGACTATTAAAAAGGGCACTAGCCTTTTGAATTTCCAATCGAACGAGTCTTTTTAGAAGTTTCTACGACTACGCTTTCTATAAAAACCTTACCCTGAGAGATGTGGGGGAGTTTTCTCATCAAAAACATAATTTCAATGTGAAAATCAACTACGCTAAACAATATGGCTATCTAAAAATTTTGATTGGATGTGTTTGGGGAAATGGAGGCTGTGGAAGAGGTGTTAGTTGCCTTCCATCTATTAAAACTTTCGACTATTAAAAAGCGCACAAGCCACTCCAATTTCCAATCGAATGAGCCCTTTTCGAAGTTTCTACGACAACTCCTTCAATACGAATTGCCCTGGTATAAGACCAAGAACCAAAAAAAAAGAAAAAAAAGTAATAACACTTTGTGCCAACATCGTTCTTTACTTAGGCAGCGCTATTGCGCTGCCTATGATTGAAGCCATCCTGACTCCCATCCTGTTGACACCCTTGAGTATGCACGGATCTTAAGCCACCGTTTTATGAAACACATCTTTTCTCGTAATATATTGTTGTAACTGTTTGCTTGTTTAAATAAATCCATGCGAAGGTCATTTATATGATAAAAAGGGTTCTGTTTTCTTGTCTTAAAAAGGACATGGCGAATCAAAACAGCCAGATTTGTTTCCTTAGTTCTTTTCTTGACTGAGATTCCCTTAGTATTAAAAATTCAATAAAGCTGTCTATATGGCCTGAAATATCAGAGCAGATAAGCATTAAAAGATTCGGTTTTCCATACAAAGAATTAATGTATCCACGTTTTCCTTCCAAAATTTGTCTTCTCGATAAAGTCCACGTGGTCCAGTCTATTTACTCTGAAGGTTACAAGCTGATCTTTGAAAACTAATGTCTGGCCTATTCTGGGGTTGCACAAACCAGTACAAACCACTTTTTCTACAATCCGTTATTTTCCCCTCAGATTTATTTTGCCCAGCAAGTCGCAAGCCAATCAGAAACAATATAACTTCAGCATATTTTGGGTGCCTTGAATTTATATATATATATATTTTTTTTGGCTTGTGGAGGTCCCCCTGTCTCTGTCTACATGCCATGGAGGCCTAAGTTAATCTGAGAAAAACGAATTGTTGGCCCAGTTTAAGGCGTTGAACAGTTTGTGATAATGAAGTATAAAGAAAAAGCAACTTGGCTCAATAGTAAAAATACCTCCAAAATGGGTAATAGATCAAAAGAATCGACTTTTTATGGTGTTTCCATTAACAAAAGATTAATCAAATTTAACGTTACCCATCAAAAGCTACAAACTGGACAAAAGCTTCCAGATCATAGGCATCGCAATAGGGCTACCTAGGTAAAGAACGATGTTGGCACAATGTATTTTTTTGTTTGTTTGTTTCCTTTAGACCAGGGCACTCCTTATCGCAGGAGTTGTCGCAGAAACTTCGAAAAGGACTCAATATCTAACCCCCCTCTCACGCCCGCCATTTCCCAAAACACATGCAATCAAAATTTCGAGATAGCCATTTTGTTCAACGTAAGCGATAGTTTTGGAAATTAGGTTTTTGAGGATGATAACAACCTCAGAGCCCTCACGGCAAGGGATGTAAGTAATGCCTTGGGGGCATATAAGGTTTTTATAGAAAGGGTTGTCGGAGAAACTTGAAAAAGGGCTCATTCAATTGTAAATTCAAAGTGCTACCGCGGTTTTGGACAGTCAAAAGTTATTGGAGGACAACAAGCCACACTCCAATGCCCACCGTTGCCCCAAAGACAGCCAATAAAAAGTTTACGGCTTCCAGTTTGTTAAACGCAGTTTAAGCTTCTGGAAATTAGGTCTTTGAGGATGACAAACCCCCCAAACCCCTCAGATCAAGGGTTGTAAGTTATGCCCTCTGGGCATATAAGGTTTTGTATAGAAAGCGTTGTCGTAAAAACTTCAAAGAAGGCTCATTCAATTGGAAATTGAAAGGGCTAGTGCCTTTTTTAATAGTCAAAAGTGGTTGGAGGCAACTAACCCCCCTCTCATGTCCACCATTTACCCAAACACATCCAATCACATTTTTGAGATAGCCATTTTGATCAATGTAGTTGGAAATTCTGGAAATCACGTCTTTGAGGATGACACCCCCAAAGCCCTCAGGGTAAGGGTTGTAAGTTATGCCCTGGGGGCATATAAGGTTTTTATAGAAAGGGTTGTCGTAGAAGGTTCAAAAAGGGCTCATTCGATTGGAAATTGAGAGGGCTGATGATCTTTTTAATAGTCGAAATTGATTGAAGGGCAACTACCCCCCTCTCACGCCCACGATTTCCCCAAACACACTCAATCAAAATTCTGAGATAGCCATTTTGTTCGACGTAGTTGAAAGTACTAGAAATTCTGTCTTTGAATGCATAAGGTCAAGTTGTATCTCCTACCCTTAGCAATGTTGGATGATGTAGAGGTACTTAGCGTTCAGTTTTGAGAAACAATGATGCATATGGTCAATTTGCATCTGTTGTCCTTAACAATGTTAGATGCTTTAGAGGAACTTAGCTTTAGCTTTTGAGAAGCAAAGCTGTATATGGTCAAATTGCATCTGTTATCCTTAGCAATGCTAGATGATTTTGAGGCTTTTACTTTTTAGAAGCAAGAATGCATATGGTCAAATTGCATCTGTTATCTTTAGCAATGTTAGATGATGTAGAGGTACTTAGCTTTTAGTTTGAGAAGCAAGGCTGCATAGGAAAAAATTTCATCTGTTATGTTTAGTAATATTTGATCATTTAGAGGTACTTAGCTTTTAGTTTTTAGAAGCAAGGATGAATAGGGTCAAATTGCATCTGTTGTCCTTAGCAATGTTAGATGATTTTGAGGTACTTAGCTTTTAGTTTTGAGAAGCAATGCTGAATATGGTCAAATTACATCTGTTATCCTTAGCAATGTTAGATGATTTTGAGGTACTTAGCTTTTAGTTTGTTATAGTGACCATACTTTGTTCTTGATCTGTATTGAAGCCGGTTTTATGTGTCCACTTGGAGATAATCAGCTAAGCCTGAGTGAGATAATTGTATCTATGTCAGTATATTTTAATTAAATATTTAATCTATGGAGATAATTAGGTTGGGTGTTTGGTGTTCTGGGCGGCCTGCTTTCCATAATTCTCTGTTGTAGTTTCCATAGTTTTGTTACTAAGGTATTATATTTTCACCATATTTTGGTATATTTCGCTGTGACTAACTTCACTTCCTTGGTGTGGTTGCTATAACATGTAGCCTAAGTACAATAATTTCTATCGTCGTTATGGAAATCGGCTTTCATTTTATTGTTTTGGCTTTATTGTCCTAACTTATGCTCCTGACCTCCCCCAGGCCACTCAGCGTGTCCCCAAGTGGCGATAGGGGAATGCCCTACAGATATGTAGGGTACCTCCACAGGAGGCACTGACCAAGGGGGGACCTTGTCCCTGAGGGTCCATAATAGAAACTAGGGTACCCTCACCCGGGGTCATAAATACAGGCGGGGGAGAAAGATGGCCCCTTAAATGTACACTCCATAGGGCCCACCGGTGGGTCCACAAGTCCCATGAGTTACAAACCTTCTCCCAGTAATGGGTTAAATCGCACGGTGATGCAGAACACCATCGTGGGAGGATCCTCTATAGGAAGACAACTGCAGCAAGGCGTAAGATTTAGATCTGTGGACAACGGCCTCTGCAAAGGGCTGTCTCGACCCTTTCGGGGTACCTGCAAGATTGGGGACCTTGCATTCAACTCTATTCCCACTTGAAGAGTGGCGCCCCTCGAGGAAATTACAGCCTAGTAAACGACACACCATTTGCATGGGATTCTGATTAATGGAAAATTCTTCCGGGCTTGGTATGCTTTGACGGGCGTCTTCGGGCTGAAAAACCACTTCCTAGCTAATTTATCTACTATGGGCTGCCTCCCCGTAGTAGCATAATTTTTGTAGGCATGAATATACAATTAGTCGGAGAAAATAGACTTGAGATTGTCTGTGTAGGATTTCGACTCTTGTTGATAGAAGAGCATCGCCAAGTGCTGAAAACCATGTTGTGACCAAGATGGGCCTAGGATTGCACAAAGCTTCCATTCATGGAGGTTCCAGGGACTTCTTGCTGTCCGGTTTTAAGCCGGCTTAAGCACTTCGGTGTAAACTTGAGAAGATATGTGATCCCCGTCCTGCACTGGTATCCGGGATCATTGATTTTACTGAGGCCAAAATAATTTAAATGATTTAAAAAACATGAAAGGCAGAAATATGATGTTTTTACTAGGAGATTTTAACGCCCAGGTCGGTAGAAATACGGACAGATGGTATCCTAGCCTAGGTAAATTTGGTGTAAGAAAAGAAAACAGTAATGGATACAGACATATACGGTTTTTGGCTCATAAGGCTCATGGCTCAAAATATCCATAGCAAGGTACTGCATTCAGAATACCTCGGGATCATTTACGTTCACAAAGATTACGACGTTTCAACTATTCCCAACCTAATTAGCGGTGTTTCTCAAGCCAAGTGCTTTGGAAATTCCTCAGTTGTCCGGCTCAGGTTCGTTACTAAGATTGACTTCGATCAGGCTCTCAAGTTTGGAATCAAAGTGGGATACACCATGTTTCCTGTGTCAAAGCCCCTTACAAAGCCGCTGCAGTGCTATAAATGTCAAGGTTTTGGTCATTGTGCAAACCAGTGTCAGAAGGACACTGAATGTAGCAAGTGTGCCGGTGATCATAGCTACTCCGAGTGCACCTCAAATGTGCCAACTGTGGATCCAACCATGCAAGTAACAGCTTTCGGTGCCCGAACCTGAAAAATACAGCTCGTGGTACAACTCCAGACCAAGCTGCACCAAATAACTCAAATCATAACCGGCTCAATAAATGGCGAAGTACGTGTGTTCTGTCAAAACATAAACGGTGCTAGAGAAAAATTAGACATACTTCAAATAGTTTATGGTGCTTTCAATATAATTTGTGTTAATGAGCATCTGCTTAATGAAGATATTAGCACAAGACTGATTACTTCTTCTGATCATCAGTTTTTTATCTGCCCAGCTAAAAGTACTGGGGGTCGACCCTTGGGGGGCTTAATGATAGCTGTTAGAAATAAGTATAATTGTAATCTGTTTGAGTCTAATGATTTATGTCTTGCGGTAGAATTTAGTGGCTTTATTGCTGTTTGTGTTTATATGCCTACAAATTATAGAAATGACCGATTGAGTCAGAAGTTTGCGCCTGCCTGCTCGTCATTGTCGAAACTAATTAAAAGAATAGCTCTTACCCGTAAAGCTTGTGTTATTATGGGTAATTTTAATACGGACATTAATGACAATACCATTGGTCACTCAGAAGTGTTAAATGCTACATTGCCGCAAAATTTCTACTGTCTAAAGAAAAATAGATCGTTCACCTATGTACATAATAGTGGTAGCACTTCTGATCTCGATTTCGTGTTTACTGATATGGGGGATCTCCAGTGGCAGACAGTTAATGTTTCTGACGACTTTCTTTTAAGTAACCATTCGTATCTTGAGTTACATTTACCACTCAGTTCTTTTGAGACATATGCTCCCTCTAGACCCAAGTAGTTCACTAAACAGAACTGGAGTCGTATTGATATATTTACTTACCAGATGCTACTTGATTCGTACTTAGATAAGATAAGGGTTCCGTTTCATTTGCTCTCGCGAGTAAAATCTGACCGGCTTCTCAATTTGAATTGTTATTTGCTTGAATTGGTGCATAGTATGAAAACGGCTACATTCGTTGCAGTTCCGTCGGAAAAAATAAAGCTGAATACCCGTAAAGAGAGGCTGGTCATATTTTCCTGATTTGAAGGTTGAAAAGTTTCGCCATGTGTTTCGGAGACAAATTTGGGCTGATTGTGATAGACCACGTTCAGGATGGGTCTTCAAAATTATGACGTCGAGTAAACACCAATATAAAAAAAAATGAAATTTTGAAAAGAAGTCAGGTTAAGGAGCTATCGCGGGAAATAAAAAATAATCCTCGTCAGCTATGGCGAGAAGTGTGTAAACTTATCCATTCTTCTTCGTCGTCGCCCGATAGAATTGAAGCAAATGTATGGTTTGAACATTTTTCTTCGATTTTTGCGGCTGATCCTCCATCATTAGAAAGTAATTTCCGGGACATTCTTATGCAGCATTTTGATCGACTAAACAAATACAGTAACTTGCTTACTATTACCCCGTCGTGTGTTGAATCTTTTGTTCGTCCTCTTCCTTTAGGAAAATCCCCTGGGGCAGATGGTATTCAGCTGGAACATCTGAGGTATAGTACCCCTAAACTGTTTAGTCACATAGCTTTATTGTTCCAAGCAATAGTACCGCAAGAGTCTGTCCCACAAGGTTTGTGTCAGGGGGTCGTTACCTGTATACACAACAAGGGGAAAGACCCTAAAGATTGTTCTTCGTACAGGCCCATCACTATTTGTTCAGTTCTAGCAAAGTTATTGGAGAAGACACTGTGCCCTATAGTGGCAGCGCGAGCGGATGTGGGTGACAATCAGTTCGGTTTCCGGTCCGGTCTCGGTGTTCAGAATGCATATGCAATTTTTATTTCAATTGTTGAAAAGTTTAAGAAACGAAAAAATCCGTTATTCGTCTGCGCAATAGACATATCTAAGGCGTTTGATTCTGTCCTACATTCGCAGGCAGTCCTGTCACTACTAAGGGCAGGTGTTTATCCCTTTGTCTGTAAATGTCTATGGCAATGGTATCGAAAATCTCAATTAAGAATTTGGTCTGCAGGACAGCTTTCTGGACCATACTATTGTAAGATCTACTAGTACTAGATACCTTGGTGTTATAATTGATGAAAGCCTTAGTTTTAAAGACCATATTGCATCTGTTAACAGCAAATTGTCTCGTAATATTGGTATTATGGGTAAATAGGTATCTTTTTCCGTGTGAAATTCTGAGAATGTTGTATTTTTCTATGGTTCACCCATATCTCATTTACTGTTGTATGGTTTGGTCGAAAACATTCGTAACTCACCTTCATCCGCTCTGCGTAACACAGAATATGGCAATTAGAGTTCTTTATGGTAATCAAATTGACCTATCTGTATCGGTGAGGCATCTTTAAAGCGAGTATAAAATTCTACCGTTGGCAGGAATATGTGTATTCTATAATGCTCTGTTTATGTTTAAATATTTAGCTTCGGAGTTACCATCATGTTTTTCAGGAATGTTTAGTCTTGCGTCTACTACTCACGATCATTTGACACGATCTTCTCAGTTGGTGCGAAGACCAGCTATGGTCACGTCTAGGTCTAGGTTTTCAATTCGCCATGTTGTTCCGTTAGTTTGGGAGAGTTTGCCAGAGGATTTGAGGAATGATGGGGGTTTGCAGGATTTTCGTAAGTCGCTAAAGAACCATTGTTTTGATGTGTATATTTTGAATGGATTATTCCACGCCACTTAAGTTTTGTTTTTGAGGAGGGCTTAGTTGCAGCTTAATTTGATTATAGTTATTATAATTTTTTTGGGTGTTGTTTGGAGGTTGGTTGGTTTTCGGGTCCGGTAAGTTGAGCTCTAATTTTTTTTTTTTTTTTTTTTTTTTTCTATTTCTTTTTTTTTTGTTTTTTTGTTTTTGTTTTTGTTTTCTTTTTTTTCTGTCTTTTTTTTTGGTTTCTTGGTTTTTTGATTTATTAGGAGAGTTTTCTCCCGCACAAGCATTGCTTCAGGGAATCGATGATGTATATATGTTTTTTTTTAAATAAACCCAATGTTACTTATAGAGATACGTAGGGGGGTTAAAAAGGCTCAGTAATCAGCCCTGTGATATTTAACAATGCAGTACGTTCTGCGACAAAATCGATAGAAGAATTTTGATAGATGATGGGATTGATGCTAGTCATCTATCTTACACAGATGATCTACTTTTGATATGTGACAATTTAGAATCTTTATAGAAAGCTATTAATGCCGTGTCGTCTGCACTTGGAGATATTGGGCTAACAAAAGAACCGTCTAAGACTGAATTCTTCGTTTTGAATGACGAAACATTTTCAAATCGTGTTGTTGATGTTTGCGGGAAGACAGTTATCCAAAAGAATAAGTTTGAGTATCTCGGACTCCGATATGGGAATTCTATCAAAGCTACTAAAAATCTAGTTATTGCGGCACTTAAAGAAAAACTGCAGAAAACTTACAGTATGCTAGCACCAACTAAAGGACAATTTGAAAAAATTATGCTCGGTCGTCTCTGTAATGCCATGTTCGCCCCACATGTCCTTTTTTAACCCCTTTATGGAATTGCTTTAGTAAAACTGAATGTAACCAAATTCGTTCAAATTTTTTCCGGCATTGCAAATATTTATTGGGAATTCCCATATGGTTCAGAAACTCTTATGTTTTGCAGAGGTGCTATATTTTTGAGATAAGTAAGAAAATAGACGAGTTGTCTACCCATTTCAAAAGTCAAAATAGAACAATCCACGACTTTCCATTGGCTAGTCTTGTGCATTAAAATCGTGATTTTGATTTTGTTTGTTTTTCTCTCTTCTGTAGTTATCGCAGTTTAATTTTGTTTTATAGTGTTTCGTGATTTTTTCGTTCTTTTTCTTTCGTTTTTATAACTCCCTTGAGCATTTACACTGTATTTGTATGAAGGGTTGAAATAAAATTATTATTATTATAAGTTAACATGGTATTCACATGATGGTAAGACAGCAAACCTTAGATTATGTTATAGTAAACCGAAGACTGGCAGGATCAATACAAGATACTAGGGTACAGGGCCGTATCCAGGATTTTTGTTCAGGGGGGTTTTACTAATTTTTGACTTTTTTTTTGGGGGGGGGGGGGTTACTAATTTTTGACTCAGTTTTCGACTAATTTTACTGATTTTTACCTAGGTTTTACTAATTTTCGACTTATTTTCGAGTCGGTCAAAAATTTCGAAGGGGGGGGGGGGCTGGTTCAAACCGGGTAACCCCCCCCCCCTGGATACGGCCTTGCTAGGGTATATAGGAATGCTGCTATTGATGTTAAAACTAAAGTACACCATCTAGTAGTGTCAAGGGTTAATTTAAAGCTGAAATTTCGGAAGTTTAACTACCTCCTGGGATGTTATGATGTTGGTACAATCCAGGATGAGAATTTAAGAGAAACTTTCCAGGAACAGTTGAATACTAAACTTAAGAGTTTAAAATTTGATAATGTGGAAGATGGTTGGAATAATTTTAGAAAAATAATTTGTGAAGTTGCTGAAGGTGTCTTAGGGAAGAAAGCTAGGACTGCAGCAAAGAATATTAGTGAAAAAGCTTTATGTTTTATAGAAAAGAGAAAGGACTTGTACAAGAATTATCTGAGTGATAGGTCATACGAAAACAACAGGAATGTAAAGAAAGTGGAGAAAGTATTAAAACATGAGCTAAGGAGGTGTGAAGTGGAGGTCATGGACAAAATTGCCGAGGATCTGGAAGATGCAGCTAGACGGCACAATAGTAAAATATTGTACTGGCATGTTAATAAATTGAGATGGAGTAGTCAGTCCAGACTAGTCCCAGTTAAAGATAGGAACAGGGCCACAATTAGCAATAAGGATAGAATTAAAGAAAAATGGGCAGAACATTTTTAGGATTTGCTAAACCAAGATAGAGTTGCAGAAAAAGATATAGAGGCAACTTTCCAGGTTGAGTCCAGGATGAGAATTTGAGAGAAATTTTCCAGGAACAGTTGGATACTAAATTTGAGAGTTTAGTATTCAGCTAATTTTACTTGAGAGAAAAATTTGATAATGTGAAAGATGGTTGGAATAATTGTAGAAAAATAATTTGTGAAGTTGCTGAAGGTGTCTTAGAAAAGAAAGCTAGGACTGCAGCTAAGAATATTAGTGAAAAGGCTTTATGTTTAATAGAAAGGAGAAAGGACTTGTACAAGAATTATCTGAGTGTTAGATCATATGAAAACAAAAGGAATGTAAAGAACGTGGAGAAAGCATTAAAATATGAACTAAGGAGGTGTGAAGTGGAGGCCATGGATAAAACTGCCGAGGATCTGGAAGATGCAGCTAGATGGCATAATAGTAAAATATTGTACTGGCATGTTAATAAACTGAGAGGGAGTAGTCAATCCGGACTTGGCCCAGTTAAAGATAGGAACAGGGCCACAATTAACGATAAGAAAAGAATTAAAGAAAGATGGGCATAACATTTTGAGAATTTGCTAAAACGAGATAGAGTTGCAGGAAAAGATATAAAGCAAAATGAAAAAGTTTTTGATACCTTGGATGTGAAGGAAGATTTGTTTCATGAGGAAGGATTAACAACAGTACTAAAATGATTAAAAAACAATAAGGCTCCAGGTGCTGATAGGGTGGTAATTAGTTCCTTAAATAGGGTGGCTCTGAGGTTAGAAATAAGCTACTGAAGATTATGAATATAAATTTTGAAAAAGGGGAAGTACCTAACAATTTTAGGAAAACCTTAATTAAGCCACTTTATAAGAAAGGTGATAAAAGTGATTGTGGTAATTATTGAAGCATTAGTCTGGTCTCTGTAGGTAGCAAATTACTTAGTAATATGATACCTTTTGGACACATCCAATCACAATTTTGAGATAGCCATTTTGTTCAACGTAATTGAAAGTTCTGGAAATTATGTCTTTGAGGACGAAAAACCTCCCACATCCCTCAGGACAAGGGTTGTAATTTTTGCCCTGGGAAAATATAAGTTTTTTTTTATATAGAAAGCGTTGTTGTAGAAACTTCAAAAAGGGCTCATTGAATTGGAAACTGAAAGAGCTAGTGCCTTTTTAATACTCAAAAGCGATTGGAGAACAACTAACCCCTCTCTGACGCCCACCATTTCCCCAAACACATCAATCAAAATTTTGAGATAGCGATTTTTTTCAACGTAGTTGTAAGTTCTGGAAATTAAGTCGTAGCTGTAAGTTAAGGAAATTAAGCAACCCACAACCCTCAGGGTAAGGGTTGTAAGTTATGCCCTGGGGGGCATATAAGATTTTTATAGAAAGGGTTGTTGTAGAAAGTTCAAGAGGGGCTCATTTGATTGGAAATTGAAAGGGCTAGTGTCCTTTTTGATAGTAGAAAGTGATTGGAGGGCAACTACCCCCCCTATCACGCCCACCATTTCCCCAACCACATCCAATCAAAATATTTAGATAACAATTTGTTTTAATGTAGGTGAAAGTTCTAGAAATTATGTCTTTGAGGATGAACCCCCCAGAGCCCCCAGGGCAAGGCCGTACCCAGGATTTTTTTTTTCGGAGGGGGTTTTACTCAAAGATTTTTTCGGGGGGGGGGGTACACTAAAAAAAAACTAAAAGCCGCATACAGAATTTGTTTATATCCATTTTTGTTACAATAAAATAAAAGTTCAAAATAGGGATAAAATCCTTTTTAATAGACAGTGTATAGAAAATTCACAAAAAATACCAGATATTTCGGTCACATATACAGTTACAGTTTTGAGTATTACTGCTGATGACGGTCACTGTATATGTGACCAAAATATCTGGTATTTTTTGTGAATTTTCTATACACTGTCTATTAAAAAAGATTTTATCCCTATTTTGAACTTTTGTTTTATCGTCATGGAAAGGCAGTGTGGTCTCCGAAATTATCTACATTTCTGTTACGTTTTACAAGTCAAACAAACATTTCAGTAAAGTACTAATTATATTCTGGCTTTTAGAAAGCATAGGGGTTTAGAGCCCTACTCATATTAATTTCGGCTCGTTTTGAGTTTGACTCTTGTTGTTTATTCTAATTTCTGTTTGTTTCGGGTTTCATTTATTTATAGATACTTATTTGTGGTAGTTGTAAGCTTGGTAGTTTATGTGATTCTATTTTTGTTCATTTTGGGTTTAATGGAGTTCTTTACTTTTAAAAAAAAACTTAATTTGTGGAAAACAAAATTTTAATTAAAATTCTGTTAGTTTTATATTGACATAGTCTTTTTCAAGGAGAAAGACTGAGCCTCTTCTGAAGTTAAACAACCATCCCTTCTATAAAAAACCTTAAATACCCCCTCGGCATAACTTACAACCCTTGCCCCTAATATCTGGGGTTTGTTTCAACCCGAAAAGCCTTGTTATATGATATTTAGGCTATTTTGAATAGAATAGCTATCTCAAAATTTCTATTAGATGCATTTCGGAACAATACGACGTGTGTGTATGTGGTGGGGGTAGCTGTCTTCCAATCACTTTGACTCTTAAAAAGAGCACTAGAGCGTCTGATTACCAATCCAATGAGCCCCCTTCGAAGTTTATATGACCATGCTTTCTATAAAAACCTTATATGCCCCCAGGGCATAACTTACAACCCTTGCCCTGAGAGCTGGGGGAATTTGTAATCCTCAAACAGTAAATTTTGAACCTTTCAATTATGTTGAACAAAATGGCCATATCAAAATGTTGATCAGAAATGTTTGGGGAAATGATGGTTGCTGGGTGGGGGGGGGGGGAGATTCTCCCTCTGATTACTTTCGACTATTAAAAAGGGCAATAGCCCTCTCAGTTTCCAATCGAATGAGCCCTTTTTGAAGTTTTTACGAAAATGCTTTCTATAAAAACCTTATATGCCCCAAGGGAATAACTTAAAATCCTAGCCCTGAGGGCTGGAGGGGGGGGGGTTGTCATACTCAAAGACATAATTTCCAGACCCTTCAACTAAAGAGCTATATCAAAATGTTGATTGGAAGTGTTTGGGGAAATGATGGGTATAGGGGGTATTTGCCCTCCAATTGCTTTAGAATATTAAGAAGAGCACTAGCCCTCTCAATTCCCAATTGAATGAGCCCTTTTTGAAGTTTCTACAACAACGCTTTCTATAAAACCTTATATGCCCCCAAGGCAAAACTTACAGCCTTTGCAATGGGGGTTTGTCATCCTCAAAGACATGACTTCCAGACCTTTCATTTACATTGAACAAAATGGCTATCTCAAATCTTGATTGGATGTGTTTGGGGAAATGGTGGGCATGAGAGGGGGGTTAGTTACCCTTCAATCACTTTTGCCTAATAAAAAGGACACAAGCCCTTTCAATTTCCAATCAAATGAGCCCCTTTTGAAGTTTCTACAACAATCCTTTCTATAAAAACTCATTTATAGAAATACTTTCTATATATGCCCTCATTGCATAACTTACAACCCTTACCCTGGGTTGTTCTAACTTCCAAACCTGGGTTGTCATCCTCAAAGACCTAATTTCCAGAACTTTCAACACTGTCAAAAAATTTACTATCTCAAAATTTTGATTGGATGTGTTTAGGGAAATGGTGGGCGTGAGAGGGGGGTTAGTTGTCCTCCAATCACTTTCTACTATTAGGAAGAACACTAGCTCTTTCAATCTTCAATCGAATGAGCCCTTTTTGAAGTTTCTACAAAAACCCTTTCTATAAAAACCTTATACACCCCCAGGGCATAACTTACAATCCTTGCCCTGAGGGCTGTGGGGGGAGGGGTCATCCTCAAAGACCTAATTTCCAGAACTTTCACCTAACAAAATGGCTATCTCAAAATTTTTGATTGCACGTGTTTGGGGAAATGGTGGGCCTGAGAGGGGGTTAGTTGCTTTCCCATCACTTTTGACTTTTAAAAAGGGCACGAGCACCTTCAATTTCCAATTGGATGTGCCCTTTTTGAAGTTTCTATGACAACACTATCTATAAAAACATTATATACCCCCAAGACATAACTTACAACCCTTGCCCTGAATGGTGTGGGGGGGTTTGTCATCCTCAAAGACCTAATTTCTGGAACTTTCAACTATGTTGTTCATAATTGCTATCTCAAATTATTGATTCAATGTGTTTGGGGAAATGGTGGGCGTAAGAGGGAGGTTAGTTGCCCTCCAATCCCTTTTGACTATTAAAAAGGGCATTAGCCCTTTCAATTTCCAATTGAATGAGCCGTTTTTGAAGTTTGTACAACAATCAACAATACTATCTATAAAAACCTTATATGCACCCAGGGCATAACTTACAACTGTTGCCCTGAGGAGTGTGGGGGGGGGGGGGGTTGTCATACTCAAAGACCCAATTTCCAGAACTTTCAATTATTTTGAAAAAAATGGCTATCTCAAAAGTTTGATTGGATGTGTCTTGGGAATTGGTGGGCGTAAGAGGGGGGTTAGTTGCCCTCCAATCACTTTCGGCGTTTAAAAAGGGCACTAGCTCTTTCAATATCTAATTGAGTGAGCTCTTTTTGAAGTTTCTACGACAACACTTTTTATAAGAACCTTATATGCCCCAAGGGTATAACTTACAATCCTTGCCATGAGGGGTTTCATCCTCAAAGACCCAATATCCAGAACTTTCTAGTATGTTGAACAAAATGTATATCTCAAAATTTTGATTGGATGTGTTTGGGGAAATGGTGGGCGTGAGAGGGGGGTTAGTTGCCCTCCAATCACTTTCGACTATTAAAAAGGGCACCAGCCCTTTTAATTTCCAATCGAATGAGCCCTTTTTGAAGCTTGTACGACAAAGCTTTCTATAAAAACCTTATATGCCCCCAGGGCATAACTTACAACCCTTGCTCTGAGGGCTTTGGGGGGAGTATCCTCCTCAAAGACATAATTTCCAGATCTTTAAACTGCATTGAATAAAAAGGCTATCTCAAAATTTTGATTGGATGTGTTTGGGGAAATGGTGGGCATGGAATGGGTGTTAGTTGCCTTCCAATCGCTTTTGGCTATTAAAAGGGCACCATTCCTTCCAATTTCCAATCAAATGGGCCCTTTCCAAAGTTTCTACGACACTCCTTTGATATGAAGTGCCCTGGTCTAAAAAAAAAAAAAAAATAATAATGCATTGTGCCAACATTGTACTTTACTTAGGCAGCACTATTGTGCTGCCTATAATATTCCTAGACTTAATGAAAAGTTTAGAAAAATTTTACAGAAACAAAACCTTTCTGTCCCCTTCAAAAACAAACTAAACATTGAATTTTTCTTCAATTCTGGGAAAGACAAAACTGGTTCTAGGCTTTGGAGTGGTGTCTACAGAGTTTTGTCTGTGAAAAGTTTTACAGTGGCAGGGTACTTAAAACTTTTCTGCTCCAAATCATGTTTTGTTGCATCAATTTTGTGTTTTCAGTAAAGGATTAGTTTTTCAGAATTCTACAGATTTAGGGAAATATTACATGTCAGTTTATTTGAACCAAGGTTGCAGATAGCCTATATGTTACATAAACAGCAAATCAATAATTTTTGTTTATTTTAAGTTTTATCTTTACTGTTTAATCCCATCAGAACAACTTTTTTGGAATTTATTAACAAATAAGTCATGACACATCACAAGATGAAAACAAAGAATAAGTATATTATTTAGGGCTATACCTTGGACTATCAGGGGGAGGGGTGCATTGTCAAATAAGAAAGCAGAAATAAGCACAAAAAAAAATATTGACAAAACTGCAAGATCATCACAGTTCCATACAAGGCATGAATCCATCCTTATTAGGTTAGGCTGATACACAACTACAATGACAGTAAAGACTGCAACTAACTTGAAAAAAGGGTTAAGTCCAAGAGCATGACCATATGTAAAGAAAATATGTAAACAAAATAAAAGCAGGCCAGTTCTATCAGATTCCTTATTTTATGCTCTTTCCAAGTATCAGGGTTGCTTTTCCAACAATGCACTGTGCCCCCTCTCCCCTGATGGTCCCAGATATAGCCCTAGGATATATACAAAACTGAAAAAAAAAATTAGTAAAACAATGAAATTCATACTTTATAAAACATGTTATGTTTCTACTATTTAGATTATCTTGCTTCTTTCCATTATTATCCACATTTGTAATGATATTTTTTTTGAATAATTCAATTGTAATCTCTTAGACCAAGCATTTTCACAGGTCAAGAACACAAGAAACTCATTAACAAATAAGACATGACACATCACAAGATGAAAACAACAAAGAAATATATTACTTAGGAGTAGGTGTATATATGGGGTCACCAGGGGCAATTAGGTACATTGTTAGAAAACCAACTATGATAGTTACAAAGAGCACAAAATAAAGAATCTAAAAGTGTTGGTTTTATTCATGAACATGTTTCCTTTAGATGTGCTGGTCAATATATGCAACATTTCATAGCTGATATGGGGACAAGGTAAACATACAACTTGATGCCTTATTTTATGGTCCTTCCAAATGTAGTAATCAATTTAGTTGCAAATGCACCCCCTCCTGATGCTCCCATATATAGCCTTAAAATGTATTTCTGTTGCATCAATGCAATCATATGTTATAGCTCTTATATTAAACTGGTCATAGTTTCAGTCAGCAATTTATTTCCATGTGTGAGAGAATGCATAATTTACCTTAAACTGCATTGTCCAGTGAAATAAAGAATAATCCTGTAGAGTTGCTGGTCAGTGATGATGGGATGCCATTCACCCAATGGCACCCTACTCTGTCTCCCCTGGTTAATTAGACCAGCTCTTGTCAACAGTAATCTTAAAGGCATCAGCAGAGCAAAGGGTGACAACAATATCAGGAAGATTGTTCTAATGGGCTGTGATAAATCACTCTATTAGAGAAGTAATGATTGTGGACTCTGGTATCTGCCCTTTTCCAGGACAACTTCTTACTATCCCCTTTTAGCTTCTATGATTTACCAAAATATTATTTGAAATGATGGTCCTAGCTATAATTACTCCTCCTCAGAAGTTAACACTGTAAAATTCTGATTTTTTTTTTAATTCTAGAATATTTACTTATATCATTCCCAAAAGCACTTCAATTTACTTACCCCCCCCCCTCTAATGTGCAAAGATATATTCAAGTGAATTCATTATTATATTTGGAAAGAATACAAAAAACATAATTAAGTAATGCACTATAAGATTTGTTATGGAATCTTGTATGTATTGACTGATGTTGTGCAGTAGAACTTTACCAAGGAAAAATGAACAGAGAATTTGGTATCAGTATGCAATTAACCCTGTTAATTTACCTTAAATCACACTTGCCAGCAAAAGGATGATATATCATTCTATTGCTGTTAAGCAAGAGACATGTTAAGAAAAAAAATTCTTACATAAACTGTAGTTAATCATTCTTAAAGGCAATTAACCTTGCTTTATCCCCCTCCTAATATGCAAACATAGGCCAAGTCCAATATTATATAGGCTATTTCCTAGCCTAGGCTATGCATTTTGCCACATGTTAGCCAACGCTTTTGCTTCAGCTTAATACCTGTAAATTGAAGCAACACTGATAAGATTAAAGCACTGAAAATGCATGGAAAACATTTAATTTGGGCCTGGCTATATATTTGCACATTAGGAGGGGGGCAGTTAAAATGAAGTACTTTTGAGAATGATTATCTAGCCTATAATTTTTCTGCATACCATGAAGTGAGAACTATGTTCTCAGCATGTTTGCTTCTCAACAGGCCTAACTGTAGCCTACACAGACATTAAAAGTTCAATGGTAGGCCCAAGCCAAAATTTCTCTTTTTGTAGGCTACATCATTTCTATTCTATATTGTACTTTCACCTAATTTTTAAACTCTAGAAATGGGGAAGGAGTAGAAATAGGCTTCCCATGGCATGATTCTAGCTCTGGATTTATTCCTGTAAGGTTCATTTTCCTAACTCAGCTAGCAGACATCCACCACATGGCTAACATGGGAGTGAAGTTAATTTGTGATGCAAATGGATGTTATATTTAGATTGAGGATGCAATTCTAGGTATATATTTGCACATTAGGGGGGTGAGGGTATATTCTGCGAATATATAGATTCTAAGAAATTCATGAATTTCTTAGAAAAACAAAGGAAAGAAGTGAAGATAAAGGCTCTCCCCATGCAAAATGTGTTAACTAGGATTATTTATTCATTTATTAATACCAAGATACGGTAAGCTTTAACAAGCTAGTCGCAGTAAACAATTATTAAAAAGTCTATAACAATGTCAATGACATAACAAAAACATACAGTAACTGAAAACATTGAAAAAAATATTACTGAAACATACAATAGCATACCAACTTAACTGAAACATATATGTTAATAATTGAAACCTACCAAAAAGTAAGCCTACAAAATAACTGAAAACATACTGTCACAAATTAGCTAATACAAAAGTAAAAATATTCTCAAAATGGATTGTGATAGGACCTAGTATAGAAATCTGTAGAGGCTAAACTACTTTTGAAAGACTGGACCATGGTACCTGCAACTATTTCTGATGGAAGTAAATTCCAAGTCTTCCACACTTGGCTTGACAAAAAGTTTTGGCCTAAGATCTTTTCTGTGAAAATGGTGGGCAAATTTTGTGTTGGTGTTGATGGGTACTACTGTATTCTGTAAAAGTGAAAAAGTGAGTTGGGGTGGTATTATCAATATTCCTAACAATGTGGAATGTATTTATTAGGTTGGCTCTATCATGTCTGAACTGGAGAGAGGCAACTGTAGTCTTTGCATTCTCTGGTGGTAAGGTAGATGACTCAGGTATGGTATGAGTTTGGTGGCCCTACGTTGCACTTTCTCAACCCTCTCTCTATCTCTCTTATTAAGGGGATACCATACTGATGAGCAATACTCAAGTATTGGACATATAGTGGATACATAAAGTGAAATCAGTGAATGAAGATTAAACTTAGAAAAAGTATGCCTTAGACGCAGTAATTGGTAATTTGCCTTATGGGTGATATCCGATACATGTTTATTAAATTTGAGACTTGAATCAAAACAAATCCCAAGGTCACAAACATATTCTACACTTGAAATTGATTTACCAACAACGAAGTAATGGTAATATTGAGGGTGTCTACGCAAATAGTGTACAACATTGCATTTAGTTTCATTAATGAACATAGAGTTTGCAGTACACCACTGGCCCAGAGCAACCAAATCCTCTTGAAGTAAAGAAATCTCATGTTCACTCATGACTGAACTGTAGATTTTTACATCATCTGCAAACATTTTTATGGTCAAATTCCTAACAACGCCTGGCAAATCATTGATAAAAAGGCAGAAGAGTACTGGCCCAAGACAACTGCCTTGTGGAACTCCACTTATGACAGACATAGGTGATGACAAAGCATCACCTACTGCAACCTCTTGGGTTCTATTTGTAAGATAAATACCATTATCAGCCATCAATTGAAAATCATGAATCACCTCAAGAAGTTGCGTGTTACAAGATCATCATTTATGGAAACCATGCTGAGCAGAATGCCATAAATTATTTTCCTCAAAATGTGCCTGGATTCTACTCACCACAATTTTCTCCATTATACAGGAAAAGATTGATGTATTTGAAATTGGTCTGTAGTTATTGAAATGGAACTTTGAACCATTCTTGTACAATGGCCTAGTGATAGTTCTTTTCCAAGCTGAAGGACATTTACCAGATGAGAGACAAAGATTAAAGAGATATTTGAGTGGTCCAGCAAGCACTGATGCAAGTTCACATAACATCACATTGGAAAATCCATCAATATCTGGTGCCTTTCCTGGATCAAGATTTCAGAGTGTCAGATAAACCTGCTGGACTGTAACCTCTGAATCAACAAATTCTTTTGTTAAATCTGGAGGAGTAAACTGAGTGTGTGTTTTGGTGTGTGTTTGAGTAAAAACTGAACCAAATACCTTATTGAAAAGTTGTGATTTTACAAAATCATCATCTATATGTGAAAAAGTTTCGGGATCTATAAAGGAAGTGGATGATGGGGATTGTGAAACTTGATTCCTTCTCACATATTTCCAAAATCTTTTTGGGCAACTTTGGACTGATGCTATAACATTTGTCTCCACCTCTTGACGATTTAAACGAAGGGACTTAGTTGCTCTATTTCTAGCTCTTTTATAATTCAATCAAGAATCGAAGGTCTTAAATCTTAAATGATTACGCCACCTTTTTCTTTTAGCATTTGTACAATATACCAAGGAAGGATCTGTTTATTTTTGAAAAACTGTCTACTATTATATATTAGTACATATTGACCTTTACCTTCTATAAGGGCCTGCTTAATAAAATCAAAAGATGTATCAACAGCAGCATTACATTGCTGTAACTCCTCTTGTATAGAAAGAGATGAAATATAATCTGAAAATGCAATGTAATTTCCTCTATCATAATCATATTTGGGAGAATGATTTGGAATATCAGAACAACCTACAACACAGTTTAGTGATATCACCAATACCAAATGATCACTTTTTCCTAGTGGTGGCAAAAACTCAACACTAACAACATCATCTGCATATTATGGAGTAGGCTAAGAATTGTTTTCTTAATATGTTTCCTTAAGTCCAGCTTGACTCTTAAGCTTAAAATACTGGTTGATCAGTTGGCTAATTCAAAAATTTGTATATAGGCTATATATACACTGTCAAATTAGCCATCTGGTGGTATCCTTACTTCAAAAAGCAAACAGCTAAGCCTACTCATTTTACTCCATTTCAATACAGTCTACACTATAAACAGGAAAAAAATCTACTTGCCATGCTCAAATGAAAAAAGAACATCTGATGAACACAAAGATATATCAAGGTTTTGATGCAAAAGTTCATCACACTTAGCCATTTTAAAATAGACGCGAAAATGGGATGTTAATGGTCAAGTTGTCGGAAAAGCGAATTGTGCGAGTTTTTTTGGTAAACAGCTGACAAGACAACCATGATAAAATATCTGCATTTTACTTCCTGGTTCCTGAGCCATCTGTAAAATAAAAAATTTATAGATACCACTTCACATAATTAGATAACATTATAATAGTAAAGTAGATTATCTTGAAAAGAATTTGAAAATTAGACCTCTGACGTGTCACTTGAAAAATGCCTTTCCCCATTTCTGCTGTTGCTGCTACTCTTTTTCCAAATGTTGGGGGAATCTTTGGTGCATTAATCACTAGAAGAGAAGTCAAAACTTGGTATCCGGTAAGGCTCTCTTTACTTAAGCTAATTTAGGGCTAGACTATTACTAAGGGCTCCCTTAATATTTACAGTATGTGCTGGGGAGTGGGAATTGTTAAATTTGTAGTTTAGAATATCATTTTGCTAGGGTAAAAGACCTCTTTTTTCTAGGGTAAAAGACCTCTTCTTCAGCATTCTGGAAAAACAGAGATGGGTTTTTGGACTAGGCTACCCTATTTTATTAGAGCATAATGTAATGTGAGTGCAGGATATAAATGTATAACCACTCCAGGTCATAAGGAGACATGTTTGTAAATTTATACCAAATCATATTATTGACTTACAAATAGGGCCTAAAGTGAATAGGCTATAGGTACCATTTCATGCCTTTTTTTATATTTACTATTTACTTGCACATTAGGGGGGGGGGGTAAATTTTAAACTTACCTTCCATTTACATCAAAAATAAAATTTACCCCCACCCTCCTAATGTGCAAATATATACCCTGAATTGGTATATATAGGGGTGAGGTAAAATTTATTTCCAACAAAAATGATTATTATATTTGGAAAGAGCATAAAAAAAGACATCGTGTGGTATGTTTACTTTATTCATAAGTCAATAATATGATTTGGTAAACATTTACCAACATGTTAAGCAAAGAATTCTTACTTCAAAATAGGCCTAATAATAATTTATTTATGCCCTCTATAGCCTACATACATGATGTACATAGAGGAGTACAGGAAATAAATGAAAAGAAAACTGAAAAATACAAAATTACACTTCTAGCAAAAAGGACAACAACAATTAGCTCATAATACTCAATAACTCAGTACATAACACTCATAAACACTCATAATACATAACACATAAATTGCTGTTTTATTAAAGCAATGAGAAAATTAAGGGGAAAATTTATTATATTTTCTCTAGATTGTCTAAGAAATCAGTCATATTGTTGATCCATTTTAACATTAATATCAAATGTTCTGAATTTTTGTATAATATACCTATTTTTGAACCATAGTGGAATTCCAAGAAAATATTTACAAAACCAGAAAAAGTACATGTGGATATGCTTTTTATCACTTTTACTTAAAAACTTCAAAAATGGAACAGTGAAAAATATATGAGGTGCAAACATTGAATTATAAATTATAGCAAGTGTTTGTTTATCGTAACAACCTTTCACCCTGACTAGCTTGCCATAAGTTTTCTCAGTACAGACAATAACACCAACTCCTGCATAGCTTTAATTGTCAGGCCAAAAGGCAAGCCAAGGTATTTAATGGAATCATTATTAAAGATATTAAGTGATGCCATCCTAATTGAATGATGCTGGAAATTGCTGTTATTGCCTGCCACTAGGAATTCTGTTTTAGTAGGTTCAGTCTCTAATCCTATCTCCTGTAGATGTGAATGTAATATATTAATTGCATTCTGTATTGATATTAAGTTGTCAAAAAATAAAAAAAATATCAGCATACAACAAGTGGCTAATATCAATACTGTCAATCACATATGGGGGTAGGTACCAGGTGGCTGCTCTAATCACATTATTAAATTTAACAGGGCTTAGAACTGACCTAAAATATGCAAAATAATCCTAGTTAACATATTTTCCAGAGGGAGCACCTTTGTCTTCACTATTTTCACTGTTGTACGAACTTTTTTTAACAAAATTGTGAAAAATAAACAAATTTGGGTATAAATTTACAAGTAGTCCTGGTCATAAGGAGACATGTTAAGAAAACAATTCTTAATTTATAATTATATAATGATCCTAGTTGACATACTATCCAAAGGGAGAACATTTATCCTCACTTCTTTCCTTCTTTTTCCAACTTAAACCCCCCTAATGTGAAATTTATACCCATAATTACATTCTGAATCTAAATATAACAAAATGAACTTTACCCCAGCCCCTAAATATATCCAAATCAGGGTATATATTTGCACATCATGGGGGGGGAATTTAAATTCATTTGTGATGCAAATGAAGGTTAGATTTAGAATCAGAATGCAATTTTAGGTATATACTTGCACATTAAAGGGATGGGGATATATACTCTTTTAATATATAGGTTCTGAATTCATGAATTTCTTAGAACCATTTTTTTTTTTTTTTTTTTTTTTTTTTTTTTTATAAAAAAAACCAAGAACAGCTGGGATGAACCTCATCTATAAAAAAAAAAAAAAATATTGCACACATTTCAAATTATATAAAATATTTGGTTGAAAGCATGGCTTTTTTGTATTTTTTTTTTTAAGTTGGAAAAAGAAGGAAAGAAGTGAGGATAAAGGTTCTCCCCTTGGATAATATGTAAACTAGGATCATTATTCTAGATCAATATCATTATTCAGGAATTCAACCTTAAAAATGTTTACAGATGATGTGAATGTGAGATTTCTTTACTCCAAGAGGATTTGGTTGCTCTGGGCTGGTGGTGTACTGCAAACTCTATATTTATTAATGAAACCAAGTGCAATGCTGTGCACTATTTGCATAGACTCCCTCAACATTACCATTACTTTTTTGATGGTAAATCAATTTCAAGTGTGGAATATGTCTGAGACCTTGGGATTTGCTTTGATTCAAGTCTCAAATTTGATAAACATGTGTCAGATATCACCCATAAGGCAAATTACCAATTACTATGTCTAAAGCATACATTTTCTAAGTGTAATCTTCATTCACTGATTTCACTTTATGTATCCACTATACATCCAATACTTGAGTATTGCTCATCAGCATGGCATCTCCTTAATAAGAGAGATAGAGAGAGGGTTGAGAGAGTGCAACATAGGGCCACCAAACTTATACCTTACCTGGTCTTCAGTTCCAACATGATAGAGCTGAGCTAATAAATACATTCCACATTGTTAGGAATATTGATAATACCACCCCAACTCACTTTTTCACTTTTACAAAATACATTAGTATCCATCAACACCAACACAAAATTTACCCACCATGTTCACAGAAAAGAATAGGCCAAAACTCTTTGTCTAGCCAAGTGTAGAAGACTTGGAACTCACTTCCATCAGAAATAGTTGCAAGTACCACAGTCTAGTCTTTCAAAAGTAGTTTAGCCTCTACAGATTTCTATACTAGGTCTTATCAAAATCTGTTTTGAGAATATTTTTACTTTTGTATTAGCTGATTTGTGACCAGTATGTTTTCAGTTATTTTGTAGGCTTACTTTTTGGTATGTTTCAATTATTAACAGATATGTTTCAGTTATTTTGGTTTGCTATGGTACTGTATGTTTCAGTTATTGTGTTTTCAGAGTGTATGTTTCAGTTACTGTATGTTTATGTTATGTCATCAACATTGTCATAGACTTTTTTTTATAATTGTTTAGTGTGACAAGCTTGTTAAAGCTTACTGTATTTTAGTATTAATAAATAAATAAATTATAGGCTAGATATTATAAAGTAAGAATTGTTTGCTTAACATGTCTCCTTATGGCCAGAACTTGTTGTAAATTTATTATACCCAAATTTTACTGCATTTATCCATTTTCAAATAGTCTATATGAAAGTTAAACACCATCACTGTCATCTACCAAAAAGATACAAATAGGCAAATATTGATAAATTTAGGTTAGGTTCGATTAGCTAGATGGCTCTTGGGTGTTTGTTCTATAAATGTTTTTCAAGACTTGGAGAATATACATAAAAATGAAGAATGGGATTGAAAAACTGGAAAAAATAAGGAAAATAGTGAGGATAAAGGTGTTCCCCTTGGAAAATATGTTAACTAGGATCATTTTGCATATTATGAAGTAAGAATCGTTTTCTTAATGAGTCTCCTTATGACCTGGAGTGGTCACATATTTATACCAAGTGTTATAACAAGATCTCTACCTTCTTGGTGAAATTTTCACCAGTAATTCATCATCACAAATTCAAAATGTGGTCTCAGTTTTGACAAGCAATTGAAAATAAAAATAAAATATTTAATACTTACTATTCATAGAATAAATACCAATCAATTAAACTTACATTTTTAGAATCAGGAGACAATCAGCTTTCTGTTAGTATGTGAATAAAACTGAGACACTGAAAGGATATGTACATCAAAATAGGATAATTGATATTTCCAAAAACAGGCCTGTCTGATAAGTCAATGAACTAATAATTTCAAGCCTTTGATCTTAAAGAATTTTAATAATAACCATATTGATGCATAGCTTAGATTTTTGGTATAAGCCTAGGAGATCAGCCATACATAAGGAAACATGTTAAGAAAATAAATCTTACTTCACAACATGCAGAATAATTCTAGTTAGCACATTTTGCAGGGGTGGGGGGGGGCTTTATCTTCACTTCTTTCACTGTCCTACAATTTTTTTTTTTACAAATTTCAGAAAAATGAACATGGATTTCACTCCATTGAGAGAATAGACACAAATATTTAGAAATGTGACAGAAATACAAGGAAAGAAGTGAAAGATGAAGGTTTTTCCTCCTGCAAAATATGTTAACTAGGATTATTCTGCATATTATGAAGTAAGAATTGTTTTCTTAACATGTTTCCTTATGTATGGCTGGTCTCCTAGACTTACACTAGATTTTTAGCTATTTATTGATATATACAATTCTTCTCAATTCGTATTTGGTAACAAGATGTGAGGGTTTAAGTTTTACCTAATTTTGCTCAATTGCATACTATTTTTTTTTTACCCTGGTCATAATAGTAAAATGTCATTAGCCTATGAAAACAAATTTGCATAAATTTATAAAAAGAGCAAAAAGCCCCTAGAAAATTACCTCAGTTTTGCCATGATGTCATTTTGAGAAGTTTTGGGCTCTTTAAAAACCCCTGCAAATGTGCTTTACTATTGAGATTAATTAAAATAATAATCACTATTTCACCTTGTGAAAGCAAGAATGTTGTAACTGACACCCCATGTTAATTGAGGTATGAACCCTATTAGCATTATTGTTTATGAACTTTCTAATCGTGTAATTTGTTTGTTTTTTATATGATACCTCTCAGTTGAGCAAATCAGCAATTTACCTTTATTGTAAGTGTTCCCCACTTTTGTGAAAGCAAAGATTATCATACAACCAGGGCATTAACCTGGGATATTTGTTGTAAGTGTCTAGCTTTAATCACAGACATCCAAGAAGAAGAAGAATAAGAAAAAAGAACTGTTAGTATATAAATATGAATAGGAGAAATGATATGTCATTTGTCATGAAAAAGGCTGGCATTTTCTGAAGCACTCAGCTGTTCTGCCTCCCTGAGGTAAGTAATTGGCCTTTTATCTTGACATTTTGTAAACTTATGGTTTGAAACATGGGTGATTTTTCAGTATTTTGGTCAACAGAAGGATCTAAGAGATAATCAGACAGTATTTTGAGTATACCAGAAAAGAAAGCAAAGGTTCAGTTATATACTGGTGCATAATTTTTTAGCACAGTTCATTAATTTCAAAACAGAATAAGGTTTGGAAACTCAGTGCACAACAGAAGAAAATGTACTACCTGAAATCTGTGAATTGTGATCAAAGGAAACAGAAGACAAAGGTTGAAACTTGCAGGAAGGTTTCCAAGAGATACTATTTAACAGGAAAGGGCATTACAAGAAGAGTTTGTAAAAACTTTTATCTTTTATTTAGTTGCAACTTTGAATGTTTCCAAAATGTATGAATATTATCTAGAAGTCTGTAGTGATGAAGGAAGGACTCTGGTATCTTTATGAATTTATAGGAATATTTTCAACCAAAATTATACTCTGGGCCTCCATAAGCCCAAGAAGGACTTAAGTGACACATGCAAGGAGAAAGATGTTGCCAAAAAAACATTGTATTGAGCTGCCAAAACCAAAAAAGAAGAGTATTGAATAACATGTCCTCCTAATGATTGAAAGTATTGTGTACCTATTCTGACATTTCTGAAGTCATTGCTTGTTCCTTCCCTAACTGTAAAAGTCTAAAGCCTATTGCATATTGGTGCTTCCCTGAAAATGAATTATATTACAGATATTTTCTTTTCCAGTTATTATAGCATTGAAAATGGCAATAAAAATTGCAGTTAAATAAAATCTTGAACTGATTCCCTTTCAATAAATAATATCATTATATATCAACTGTTCAGTTTAATTTTATTAGTTCTTTCCAAGACTGTTCAAGATACACAAGGCCATATCCAAGGGGAAGATTGCCCTTTTTGGCCAACTATCTAGGGCTAAACGGAAAGCAGGTCGTCTGCAGTTAGGGTGGGAGGAAGTCATAAAGAAAGATTTAAAGGAAAAGTTCAACTTTAATACTTTTTTATTTAAGTGACTCATTTCTACTTCATATTCAAATAAATCATAATTAATTCCAAGAGAAACATTGTACCCTAGCTGCCTTCATTATTTGAAGGCAGTCTTCATTATATGATCTTAAAGAAAAAGTGACAATGAACTGAACAAACTTGTATATACGAACTTGTATAACCATATACAAGCAATATACTGAGCTAAGGGACACACACTCACATATATACACATGCACTGCTAGTGGAAGGATATACAGGGTTGGATTTGATGCTAGGGGGGATGAGGCTGGCAGTGCAAAACCTTCACATGTTTTTGTTTGGGGGGGGGGGCATGAAGGGAAGTTATCTCCCATGATTTTTGGAACGAAATATCGCTAATAAGTTGTTTTTTTTCTGGGGTGGGGGTTGGTTCATGGATGGTGGACCAGGTGTCAGCTCCCATGCTTTTTGGAATAAAATATCGTATTTTTTTTGGGGGGGGGAAGGAGGGAGGGCCAGGGGTTAGTTCTCATGATTTTTAAAATAAAATATTGTTAATAGGTTTTTTTCTTGGAGGGGGGGGGGTCGGGCCAGAGGTGAGCTCCCCTGATTTTTTTGAATTAAATATTGTTAATAAGTTGTTGTTTTTTTTGGGGGGGGGGTAGGGATATGAGGGAGGGCAAGGGGTCAACTCCCATGATTTTGAAATAAAATGGCGTTAATAAGTTTTTCTCTTTTTTTGGGAGGGACAGGGCCAGGGGTCAGCTCCCATGATTTATGGAATAAAATATCGTTAATAAATTGATTTTTGGGGGGGGGGGGTGTTTCAACCCTGGAGTTTTTTTTATATGATCTTTGGTCTATTTTGATCAAAATAGCTATCTCAAAAATTGGATCTCATCGATTTTGGGAAAAGAGGGCATGGGGAAGGGGGCTAGATGCCATCCTGTCGCTTTTGACTCTTAAAAATGGAACTAGAACTTCCAATTTCCAATCAAATGAGCTCTGCGAAGTGTATATGACCGCCCCTTCCATATAAACCTTATATGCCTCCAGGGTATAACTAACAATAGTTGCTCCTGGGGGGCTGTTATAACCCTGGAGTTTTGCTATATGATCTTTGGTCTATTTTGAACATAGTGTCTATATCAAGAATCCATTTGGATGCATTTGGGGAAAAGAGGGCATTGGGGAGGGGGGGTTAGTTGCTCTCGGATCACTTTTGACTTTTAAAAGGAGAACTAGAACTTTCAGTTTCTGATCATTTGAGTCCCCTCCAAAGTTTATACGATTACTTTGACTTACTTACTTTACTTATGTCTCCTGACAGGCGCTGCTTGGCGTAGATAGTGACGTCTGCCTCCTCCATCCACTTCGGTCAATGGCAAGCGTTTGCACATCACTCAACCTGATATTTTCCATCACCAGGAACTCGGACAGGCTGTCAGACCATCGTTTCTTCGGTCGGCCGCGAGGTCGCTCCCAATCGGCTTTGACAGGGTCGAAGTCATGGATTGTTTTCGCAGGTATGTGTGGAGGCATTCGAAGTAGGTGTCCGAACCATACGATTACCCTTTCCATAAAAACCTTATATGCCCCCAGGGTATAACTTACAATGTTTGCCCCAGGGCAAGCAGGGGGGCTGTGTTGACCCCAAAGTTTCTGTTATCTGATCTTTAAACCATTTTGTGCAAAATGACTCTCAAAATTTTGATCAGATGCACTAGGGGAAGAGACAGTGTATGGGGGGGGGACTAGTTGCCCTCTGCTTACTTTTGACTCTCAAAAAGGGAACTAGAACTTTGAATTTCCAATCCATTGAGCCCTCTCTAAAGTTTATACAACCACCAATTCCATTAAAAACCTTATGTGCCCCCAAGGCATAACTTACAACATCTGTCCCTGGGCTCTGGGGGGTTTTGTCAACCCTGGAGTTTTTGTTATTTGGTGTGTTTGGGGAAAACGTTGTTGGGAGGGGGAGCTGGTTGCTTTCCGTTCTCCTTTGACTCTTACAAAGTGAACTAGAACTTTGAATTTCCAATCAAATGAGCCCTCTCTAAAGTTTATACAACCACCAATTCCATTAAAAACCTTATGTGCCCCCAAGGCATAACTTACAACCTCTGTCCCTGGGCTCTGGGGGGTTTGGTCAACCCTGGAGTTGTTGTTATCTGGTGTGTTTGGGGAAAACGTTGGGGGGGGGGGCGGGCTGGTTGCTTTCCGATCTCCTTTGACTCGTACACATTGTAAAAGAACGACAACATGAATTTTTTGGAAATTTCCAGTACTGAACTACCTCCCGCTATATTCTTGTTCACTACAACATTTCTCTTTTGTCTGTGTAGTAGAACTATATTCGGGTCTATGTTCATTAATGTTGTAAAATACGGGTTGGTAGGAATTTATGCACATTCTTTAGGACTTGTTATGAAGTCACAGTGTGATACGTATCGTACGCTTACACATAATTTCCCAAATGCGGAATGCATAATAAGTTTGTACATTTCTTTTTCAACTTTACTTTTTGCCATTGAGCTTTTACTGACAAAGATGTCAATAAATGTTTTCAAGTAGGGTTTCTGATTGAATTGCAGGGCCCTGTGTATTTTTGCAGGGATCGGCCGCAGTCACTTTTGTCACTTTTTTGGGGACCTGTCACTTTTTGTCACTATTTCTGTCATTTTGTCACTAAAGTCACTTTTTTCGACGTTTCGGACCTAATTTTTTTGGTGAAACAGTATGTTATAGTTGACTGTCGACTGTAGCATAATTCATAAAAAAAGGTAAGTCTTTTTTTGATAGTTTGGACTGTATTTCAAGACGCACAATGTCTATGACTGTGATAGACGTGGTTAGTGTGTGTGTGTTAAAATCTAGGCTTTTGCAGATAAGATGATAGATTGAATTAGTTCTACCTTACCATAACTGCCTATGGTTCTTTTCAGGCCCTTGGTTTACTTAGCACCCTTTCTTGCCTGGTTGCTTAACAAATAGACAGTTAGGCCAAGATTCCTTCTGTATTTTTTCAGTGTTAGCCAGTTTCTTTGATTTTAGACCGCTTCCTGCAAAAGGCATGCATGCCCACGGGTCTGAGGACGTCAAAATGTAAGATTAAATTCGTGTTTTCATTGGTTTTGTCAGTTTGTATTTGTATTAGCTTTATATGTTTTCGAATTCCGTCCTAAAACCCATTCGTATATCAGATCGCTGTAAAATAATGGGCAAGATAAAATTTTTGGAGAGCTGGCTCAGTAGGGAAGCCGGTGCTGGGCATAAAGTTAAAAAGTGGTGCACAAAAGGGAGTGACAGCTCGTACTATTGTATAGTTTTCAAAAAGACACTCAGCTGCCAGAAACGGTTCCAGGCCCTTCTTCAACATGCAGCTGCACAAGATCACAAAAAGAATGCTTCTGTAATGTTAAACCAGCGCCAGTTGAGACTCGCTGCATCAGCTCCAATCGGAAACCACGAAAACTCACAGAGTGACGATAGCGTACCATAAAAGAGTCTGGAAATGCTCCGCGAGCGAGATGCAGCATCAAGGGAGGAGATAGTTTGGGTTTTGAAGAGTATTGCTAGTTCTTTTGCTGCAGCTTCGTGCGATCATATTGCCGAGGTGTTCCAAACAATGTTCCCTGATGCTGTACCAGAAGGCTTGTCGTTAAATGCTAAAAAAAATTACATGCTTGTTGACGGAGGCTATTTATCCGTACTTTTGAGGAATTTTTGTCGAAGATATCCAGAATTCTGACTTTGTGCGGGAATATGATGAAACAACGAACAGTGGTGGGGTAGAGGAGCTCCAAATAAGAATTTGATACTGGTCAAAAGAGCGGAAACAAGTGGCTAGTCGGCATTTTTAGATATATTATATGGGACATGAAACCAGTGAAGATCCAGAAAATCCTGCAGAGTATTGAAGATGCAGAACTTTCACTTGAGAGATTGCTGATGCTTGCAAATGATGGCCCAGTGTCAATAAGAAAGTGTGGCCCATCATAGACTCAGAAAAGAAAAAAAGGTATTCAAAAGGCCTATTGAATATTTTATTCAATAGAATCAGTTTAGTATTAATAAAATGATTGATTGATGATTGATTGAATATGGGAACCTGCAACATTCATGCAGTGCATAATGCATTCCTGAAAGGGCTGCAAGAACCCGGGGAGGAGTGCCCTGATATGACCATCGCTGTTTACCACTTTTTCACGGGATGGCCAGCTCGTTCTGACAATTTCAACCAATGCCAACGGAAAGTTAAAGTTCCCCAGCGCAAGTTTATGAAGCACGTCCCCACAAGATGACTCACCATAGAGGAAGCAGCAAGCCGCTTGATGGAACAGTGGCCTCCATTGATTGAATATTCTTGCCCACGAATGCTAGAATTCGTGCCAAAGAAAAATTGTCTGGAGCACCTGATGTCAAATGCAAAATATTTGAAAATTGTAAAATGGCTAAAAAAGCAAACAATTAAAGCCGAAATTGGGTTTATTGTAAGCTCTGCAGCAACTTTCATTGTTTTTACCGGTGTATTTCAACAACAGGAGCCGTTAATTCATGGGGTACACTTTGAGCTGAGACGGTTATGCACAGTTCTTTTGGGGCAGATTGTACCGGCTGATGATGTCAATCTCCGGATCCTCGGTGGTTTTGATGGCTTAGTTCGTATTGTAGATGTTTACCTCCAGCAACCCTTGTGTAATGATTGCTGCCCTGGATTCTTAGATTCTGGATTCTTAGATTGGATTCGTTATTCTGAGACAGTAAATTTTTTTTTCTGAGAATTTGAAAGCATATCAAAGCTGCTGTACAGTACCTGCTGACAAAATGCCCTGTGAACAACGAGTTTTTCCGAAGCCTTGCCTGCCTAAGCCCTCCCAGTCCAGATTGCCAAAGAACGAGTTGCAGTGATATCTTCCACATTGCGAGAGAACTTCCATTTGAGACGGACATCGAACAAGTCCAGGGAGAATGGTTGTTATTACAGTCAGATCCTGTGCCGCTACCCACGGAGAGTACTCGAATCGGCAGCTATAGGCAAAAGTTCCTGGAACTGAAGACACCATCTTGTGAAACCAAATATCAGACCCTAGGTCGGATCGTCTGGGCAGCTCTGTCGCTCTGTCATGGAAGTGCAGACGTAGAGAGACGATTTTCTCGGTCAGCTCTGCTGATGACTAGCCTTCAAGCGTGTACAGAAGAACGGACACTGAATGCTAAGGCTTTTGCTGCGGATGAGCTCCGCGACTATGGGAGCAGACCAGTGTGTGTGCTGATCACAAAGAAGGTGCTTTGTCTGGGTAGATCAGCTAGAGCCAGCTATAAACTATTCGTTATTGAATGAAGACAATAATAATCAGAGAGAGAGAGAAGCTTGAAGCTGAGAAGGAAGATTCTGGACAAGAAATCCAGGAGATGGTGCGGAAGAAGCAGAAAATAACGGCCATAGAGTCAGACATTGTACGAAAAAAAAAGAGAAGGTTAAGAAGAAGGAAATAGGCGATACCCATCTGAGAGAGACAGGGGAACGGTTGAAGAAAGCTGTGGAAGAGAAGGACTTCCTGAACATTGGTCTTGCTCAAAGTATGCTGGAAGCAGCATTTAAAGCTCGCTCCGGAGAAAGGGAAAGGGTAGAGGATGCTGAATCGGTTGAAGTACTTGTTCTGAAGAGGAAATCTTAACTAATTGATCGCCTTTCGAAAAAGTCAAAGAAGTGATGACATAATATCCAGTAATTGCTTATACCTAGTCGCGGCGGACGCTTGTTATTCAATAAATCAGTTTTCGTTCCTAGTGCCATAATCGAAAACGTACATTTACTGAAGTTGTCGTTTGCATAAGTAAATAAAATCAGTTCAAGAAAAAAATAAGGATTTCAGGCTTTCTGTCAGTAACTTCTCGGGCTCTCATAGGCCTGTGATGATCTTACGGTAGTAATTTTGATCCTTGTAATCCATCTGACTATGCTCTGTCGGCTTCTGAGCTGTCACTTTTTGTCACTTTTTTGGTGTCCTCAAGTAACTAAAGTCACTTTTTTCGTGCACCTCGTCGTGGCCGACCCCTGTTTTTGTGACCCTCAAACCATTGCTCACCATCCATCGCAAAAGCACATGGTGAACAACAATATTCTGTTTCGGGTCCGGATCGGAAATGAATTTATGTTTGGAGCGGGTCCAGTGTATGCCTAGATGCTCAACCAAAGACCAATTGTATGGGCTCAATGAGTCCTCGGTTAAAGTTTTATTCACACATGGTAATACAAAATCATTGACAGAATCGTTAAGCTACACTTTCACGTGTCTATCCATTTCAAATAACTATCTTTTTAGCTCATTGTACTCGAAAGTTTAAATGTCAGAGATGTCAAAGGGTGTTTCAAGCCATTTATAATTGCCAAGTGGTAAACAATATTGACACAAAGTCGTGGGATGTAGTGAATGCATGTCAGGACAAACTGCTTAAGATTTTACACCGGTGTCTTGCCTAGTTAGATCTGTTGTTAACACGTGATCCCCAAGAAAAACATACCCACCCCTCATTGATCCTTCTACAAAAAGGTGTTGATCCACATCGGTGGTCAACCCTATTTCCTCCTTACTAATTTTTAGAATTAAGTCCATCACCAAATGAGGAGTGGAAAAATAATAGTCAATGTCTAGCCCAAACTCTGAATAAATTTGATCTGTGTTTTACAGACAATATCTAAAAGAGTTTACACGTCACTGGCCCAGTACATTCTACAATAATCCCAACCATTTTTAAAATTATCTCTAGCCCATACCCTCTTAGCAAATTCATATTCTTCGGTAGTGCATTCACTATTGGTAAGTGAATTATAGAATGCTTCAATTGGGGGTAGTTTCTCCTCACTTAATGGTGCGTCAGAACAGTAATATTCATATGCATATATGCCTTTACAGGTCAGTAAATCATACGTTTCACTGTCTGGAAAGTGCTGTTTAAGCAGAGGAAAACTCAAAATTTTCGCTTTTCTGCACTTGAATGAGTTTAATGAGAGCCCTGGGGAAGAAATTGAAAAAGTCTAAAAAACAGATTTTATTCCAGCACATACGTCCATTATCCACTGCCTGCCATTTTAATTTGAGAAGCACCATTTTCTCAGCAGATTTGGGAATAATATTGTAGGAAAATAAGTTGTTTACCCATGGACTATCTACTCCCCTTCCCTCCCTGTGCATACGTACCAAAGCCGGTAAAACAAACTTCGAGTCATAATTTGAATTGTGAATGAAACCGGTATAAAAAAAACTGCTGGCTTACATTCAAATTGCATGATTGGTGTGCCACACCACGAAAATTACTGGCACCTGACGATATTTCCTGCCACAAGTGGTCGTGATGCCTGACTTTCCTCTTTCCCCCTATTTCCCCCCTAATCCCTTTTCCCTTAGTCCCCTTTCAAATTTCTCATTGCTCAGTTAAAACATTTTTTGATTTTCATTACTTGAATAATACTCTAAGAATAATAAAATTGGGCAATGGTCACGTCTCAAACATAAAAAGGACCTATTTTTATTGAAAATTAATTTAGTCGATGCCTTGTTAATACGCTTATTGTCGTTCAATTTTTTGATTAGTTTTAACATTCATATAGTGTTAGGATTGTATCTTTGTGCGTGGGCATATGAAACCGCAATAGCTTGATGTTCTTTAATACGATTCGGAAAATGTGGTTAGTTCCCATCCACTAGCTTAGCTTCACAATCCAAACTTATTTTATCGCTTTGCAGGAGTGTATTCTGAAAATTTTGAAAGCTCAAAATTGCACGGGCACCCGAAACTGTTTTCACCAATTGATAGCTATGATGCCTGCAGTGCTTCATATGATTTTGTCGCTTTAAATCATTCCAAAATCTAGACAGGCATATGTACCATGAGTAAGATGCGATGTATTTAAAATACCAAAATAAAGTTCCTTTCTAAAGATAATTCCGATTTCTTATAATTAAGCTAAATCTAGTTGCAAAAATGAAAAGTCCTTAATCAGCAAAAAGAGAAATTGCATTTCTAGCTTCAGTCAGACAACGGCGCTAGTCGTTCGAATTTCGCTAAGATAATTGTAGCAAAAAAAAAATGCAATGCATAATATTTCCAAGGAAGTTTAAAAGGCAAAAAACTGTGTGAACTCCTGAATCATCTGAAAAATCTTTAAGAGATTATTGGACAAGGGTTCCCGTCCTTGCTCCACATAAGCCAATGGCAGGCAGCCCCTAGAGCGCAGGACGAAGGAACTGCGTTTGGGAGTGGGGTAAATGTGTTTTTTAATTGGAATGTTAATTCAGACCTGAAATGGTTCGTACCGCAAATAATCTCGGTCAACATTATTGTCATTGAAGTGACACGTTGCACTACAGCTAAGCATGTAAGTTCAATAAATCTATTGTCTTTTTATATGTGTTTGTTTCTCTTGTATGTCTGAGTCAAGTCCAATAATAGGTAATTAGTTCGCCAGTCTCCAAGGTAAATGCTCCCAAAGGAATCTGATCTCCAGATAGCTCAAGACAGGGGAAGCCACATTTGTATGTCTACATATTCAATTTTCTCTCATTAATTGAGAGCGGCGCTAGCCTAGTCGACACAATCTCCAGCACTATAAGTGGCGCTATAGGAGAAATTTCTATCACCACAGTAGCGAATCTTCCCATTACCACAATATAAATTCTTTTATCGCTACAAATGGCGCGTGTCGGAAATTGGAGGAAAACTGCGAACTAGTTAGGCTATTTAAACTTTGTAATTCAAATTTAATTTTTTAGATACACAGACACAAATTTAAAAGGAACAGACATTGCCCTAATATTCAATTATCGTAAAACACTTATATCTAATTGGATTTTATACAATAACACAAAATAGTACCCTTAAAATTATCAGCTGGTCGCAACGGACCAAAAACAAAAAAACATGACAGAAAATACTTCCTTACTATATGTTAACAATTTAGTAGCAAAAAATAGAGAGATTTCAAAATATACCCCGGAATACAATGGTCAATCAGATATTGACGAATTTAATATCCAATTGACCCAGTTTGTACAATTAACAAAAACAGACGTTGGAGCGTTAAAAGACATGCTGCTTCTACGATTAAGAGGCCACAACTTAACCTTTCTAAAACAGGTCGAGCATACCATAGGAAATAACGCCAACTTGCCAATAAATACGGTTGATGACTTATTAAAAGCATTCAAAGAGAGATTTATAGAAACTATTTCAATAAATAAATCAAAACATGGATTAATGAGCTTTGATTTTTCACAAACTATAAGGGAATACCTGGATAATATATGCACTTCTGTAGAGGCACAATACGGACGTGGTTCCAGACAACTGTATGAAAAAGTCATACTAAATACCTTTTTGCAAGGGCTACCCCCAAAACTATATCGATTAGTAATATCCAAGAATATTCAGACGTTGGATCTTGCAGTCCAAGAGGTAGAACGACTAATCGAAGTTGATAAAATGGTTGCTAATCATAGTAATGCAAAAATAAACAGCATAGGCGACTCAAACGCGAACCTAATCTTCAAGGGCGATCAGACATCCCCCAAATTCTTTTTAAGGGATAACTCCCCAGTAGCACAAAAAAACAAAACGCCAGAACCTGCTAGGCAGAAAACAGTACGTTCTCAGCCCATTAACCCTACAATAATAAGGTGCTATAACTGCAATCGTGTTGGCCATAGAGCAAGAGAGTGCCACTACGTCACCAATCCCATACCAAGAACTGCTGTCAGTAATATGCAAAATTACGGTAACCATTTGTTCAGAAAAACAAATATTTGTACCGGTCATTCAATAATCTATAGCCAGGGAGGATTGCACCAATCAGTACCTTATAATGCATACCAACCAAATTTGTACAGCCCTTTCCCCAACAGGCAAATTAATTACCGGTTTGAAAACCCAAATACTCGCCAAGGCCAATATAAGGCGATAATGCAACATGGATAAAATGAAAATTGGCCGATGAAAAGTAAAAGTTTCAAACGCCACAGGCGCTGGAAATTCGTACCATCAAATGGTATTGAGCCGAGACATACCAATTACAATACTAATGTATTGCAACTAAAGGCAGAAGTAAATAATTTGAACATGAATACTGAGCCTAGTAAGTCTGATTATCTATTACATGCACAGAGAAGTTAAATAAATCATCATGGAATCGCTTCAGTCCCATCAGAAAACTAAGCTGAACCCCGAGTGTGCCAAGGATAATTAATAAGTCCAACACAATAATAGTGACTTCTTGTAGTGATATTATTAACAAGTTACCTATTTTTAATGATTTCTGTGTAGAAAACGTTTACTTTGCGGCCTTAGTTGACAGTGGAGCTACTGTAAATATCATAAACTCTTGCGTATTTAATACGTTGCCTCTGCACATTAGGCGACAAAAGAACCCTAATAATCACAATTTAACAAGTATTACAGGTCGGAAATTAAATACAAAAGGGTCAATTTGCTTAAACATAAAAAGATACAGTAGAGCCTTTACGACAAACTTGATTATATGCGACAATCTCCCTGATGAAGACCTTCTATAGGCAAATTTTCTAAGGTTTAATAGAATAATATTAGACGTAGCCAACGAGAGGCTGGTCTACCCAGCTAAGGTGGGGGAAGAAGTTTCTACCTTAAGAAATCGTAACAGAGGTTACGAAGATAACATAACAGTAAACAAAATTTCTAGTGGTATAATGTCGAAGTATTTTGAACCCCATGTCTCGGCAAGACAGGGCATAATTGAGAATTTGTTCAATTATCCTGAGAGATATCGCAGAAATGAAGTAAATTTAAATAATAACAGTATTGAATCTGCGAAAATAAAAATAGGAGATATGCGACAGTACAGATCAAATGAAATTAAGAAAATAGTGGAATTGTGGAAAAACATAGTAAAACCCAACGTGACGCCACAAGATGCCGCAATGGCGCATTATAGCGCCAGCATGAATCTAATAAACAATGAAAATGAAGAGAAATATTACGGATTTGCGATAAGGAAAACAAAAGTCCCTCCCAAAACGATGCAAAAAATCCAAATATCACAAATGATCGAGCCAGTAATTAACAAATCAGAAATATGGTTTGCGACACCGTCTGAAATACCCGAAAATTTGTTATGCGAGGAACAGATTATATCTTATGACAAAGGGGAATGTTTTATTTGGGTATCAAATAACCATGAAAACGATACAATTACAATTAAAAAAGGGACTTGTTTAGTCCAAATCGAGGTTTTAACGAAAAATGATTTAAATAAATGGGAAAATTCTAAACGAAACATTGTTAACAGTATTAAAACTTCAAATAACGAATATACTTTGACTGAATCGCAATTTTTAAACATATTTAAAATGGATCATATTACGGATATGGAACTTAATCAAAAATTATGCGAATTATTATGGAATTTTAAGGATTTATTTTCTGCATCTGAAAATTATATCGGGCTTATTCAATTTTACCAGCATTCAATTTTAATGACTGGTAATCCCGTAGCAAAACAGCCATATCGTGTGCCATATAAGCACAAAGAGTGGTCAAAAAATAAAATCCACGAATTAGAAAGAAATGAAATTATACGCCCAAATATAAGTCCATATAGCGCACCAGTTATCTTATT